>NC_068397.1:6878306-7061303 GCF_023724105.1 Carassius gibelio
CACGGGGACCTCGTCGCCATGGGAACTACAGAAGTGATTAAGAAAAGATTTCATATCTTAGACTTATCCAACCTGAAACACAGGGAGTTGTGTTTCATGAGATGCCAGCCTCAGCCCAGTATCACTGAAATGCAAACATATCTTCTCAGAAGAGAGCATAGCATGATTTCCCTTTTGCAGCACACCAGCGGCAGTCAACCATGTCAGCTGATAGGATCCCCTCCCACACCGTAAAAAAGAGAGGAAACCTCACCCATACTCACCCATTCTTACTTAGGGCTTTTGTTTAAAGTAACCATTAGTTCAATGATTATTAATTATTTTTAGGCTAATACATTGAGATTAACTCAAAATATTTTCCCCTTATTTTAAAGAAATAACTATGTATATATATGAAAAGCATACCAGCTTTTCGCTTCGGAGCCGAGCGTTAGTATCGCTCTGTTCAACTGTGTCTGCTGTTCAGAACGCTCTCGGAAGCTTCGTGTGTTGGCGAGACAGCGCTTCAGCGGCGGTCGTTCCTGTGTCGAGTGGATTGCACACTTCAGGTTGCACTACCCCTGTCGTGTTGCAAGTGGCCAATTCCCCTGTGCGCCTCAGCACTAAAAGAGCATTTCCTAAAGAACAAATTTCTCTAAAAGAGCTTCACGGGTGCGTCTTTGTAAAGACGATGGATCGTCCTTATAAGGATGCCGTTTCACCCGTGCGTTTATGGGTGCGGTCGTTACCTGGCAACGGGTGATGGTCACGATCACTGCCTCACGTGTCTGGGCATCGAGCACGCTGAGGTGGCTTTCGTGGATGAGTCATGTTCTCACTGCGGGAAAATGACCATCTCGGAGCTGCAAACCAGGCTCCGCAACCTTCAGGGGGGCGGAGTCCCGTTGCCGCGGCCGTGATCTGGGGCTCGTTCTGGCGGCCGACACACGAGAACCACTTCCAGCAGTACCGCGAGTGGTTTGAGGGTCACAGTGGTGGCAAAACCCGCAGGGAACCAACCATCTGGGGACCACCACTCCTCTAGCACCTCCGATCCAGTGGAGCAACCCACGGAACGCGCTGGGCACTCTTCAAAGAGCGTACCAGCGGTGTCCAGTGGGACTCCCCCCGACCAGATGTCGACCTCAGCATTGGAGGGAGAGCTGTCGGATGACGATTCGTCTGTGCTACCGTCCTGGGGACAAAGCCTGAGTTGGATACCGAAGTGGCAGCTATGCTTTCCCGGGCCGCCGAGAGGGTAGGGCTCGAGTGGAATCCCCCACCGCGTCCCGAGCCCTCACGTGTCCTAATTGTGTCCTAAGTCCGCCGCCTCCTGGCGTGGAGACCCGGTGCTCCCTTCCCGGGCCTGTAGGCAATCGTCTGGTCTGACCGGCAGTGCCTATGTGGCTTGCGGAGAAGCTGCTTCCGCCTTACATTTTATGGCGTTACTGCAGGTGCACCAGGCTAAGGCACTGAAAGACCTGCACGAGGGTGGTCACGATCCAGCGCTTCTGGAAGAGCTCCGAACCGCCACTGACCTTGCGCTTCAAGGTCTGGGTCGTGCGATGTCCACATTAGTGGTCCAGGAGCGCCATCTGTGGCTGGGTCTGGCAGACATGAGGGACACCGACAAGGTCCGGTTTCTCAATGCCCCTGTGTCCCAGACCGGCCTCTTCGGCGACGCAGCCGAGATCTTGTCTAGTCTCGGCTGCCCAGAAACAGACTGAGGCAATCCGACACATCCTGCCCCAGCGGGCAGCTGCTGCTATCTCCACCCACCCGCCGGCTGCAGTGCCCCAGCCTGCTCGTCGCCGAGGGCAGCCCCCTGCATCCGCCCCTGCTCACACGTCGCATCTGCAGCAGCCTCCAAGTGGTGCCGTTGAGCTGGGCGCAGGCAGGCTGCCCCTCCCGTCCTGGCCCCCGTCAAACTTGGCGGTGAGCAGAAGAGCAAGAGGCCCTGGGACGGGTGACCCAGAGAGAGGTAACTGCTTTCTGGGGGATGGTGAAGGCACCTCTCCCTCCCCTGGAGGAGGGCCAGGCGGAGAATCTGGAAATCTCGACAGGAGAGTAGTTTCCTCCCTCTCTGGGTCCCAGGAGGGCACGGAGAGTTGCGGACGGCCAAGCACCGGACCTCACTCATCCTCCTCCTTCACCAGATGGCAGCAGCAGGCGGTTCGAGAGCATCAACAAAGGCCCTACTCACGCACCCTCTGCCAACCCGTGGAACCAGGTGAGCCCTGCACCCCACACTCGCACCACACTCCGAGTTGGGTCCCTGTGTTCCACCTCGCTGCCCCACTGTGGGTACGGTTCTTAGGCGCCTGGTCAGCGCTACCCAGCCCGTCTCGCTGGCTTCTGCGAACCATCAGCCTCGGCTATGCGATTCAGATCGCCCGGCTTCCCCCCAAGCTCTGCGGTGTCCGCTTCACTACAGTGAAAGCGTCCGATGCCCCTGTCTTGCGGAGAGAGATCGCAGTCCTACTGGCGAAGGCCGCGATAGAGCCGGTCCCTCCAGCCGATATGAGGACGGGGCTTTACAGCCCGTACCTCATTGTACCCAAGAAAAGCGGTGGGTTACGACCGATCTTGGATCTGCGAGTTTTGAATCGGGCCCTCCATCGGCTACAGTTCAAGATGTTGACACAGAAACGCATTTTCAGGAGCGTCCGTCCCCAAGATTGGTTTGCAGCGATCGACCTGAAAGACGTGTACTTTCATGTGTCCATACTTCTGCGCCACAGACCTTTTCTGCGGTTTGCGTTCGAAGGAATAGCATATCAGTACAAGGTCCTGCCCTTCCGGCTGTCCCAGTCTCCCCGTGTCTTCACGGAAGTCACGGAGGCAGCTCTCGTTCCTCTCAGAGAGCAGAGTGTTCGCATTCTCAACTACTTAGGCGATTGGCTGATACTAGCACAGTCTCGGGATCAGTTGTGCGAGCACAGGGATGTGGTGCTCCGGCACCTGAGCCTGTTGGGCCTTCAGGTCAGCTGGGAAAATAGCAAACTCTCGCCGTTGCAGAGGATCTCTTTTCTCGGTATGGAGTTGGATTCGGTTGAACAGACAGCACGCCTCACAGAGGAACGTGCGCGGTCGGTGCTAGCCTGCTTGAATACGTTCAAGAGCAGGACAGCGGTCCCACTGAAACTCTTTCAGAGGCTCCTGGGGCATATGGTGGCCACAGCGGCACTTACACTGATCGGCCTATTACATATGAGACCGCTCCAGCACTGGCTTTATGGCCGAGTCCTGAGGTGGGCATGGAAGCGTGGCACTCCCCGGGTCCAAGTTACACTGGCCTGTCGCCAAACCCTCACTCCGTGGTCAGATCTTGCATTTCTCTGGGCAGGGGTGCCCCTAGAGCAGATCTCCAGGCATGCTGTGATTTACACTCATGCCTCCACCACCGCCTGGGGGGCCACGTACAACGGGCATGCAGTCTCAGGGGTTTGGACGGGCCTGCAGCTGCAGTGGCACATCAATTGCCTAGAGTTGTTAGCAACGCACCTTGCCTTGAACTGTCTCAAAGGTCTCTTATGAGGCAAGCCTGTGCTGGTCCGATTGGACAACACTGCGACTGTTGCGTACATCAACCGCCAAGGTGGTCTGCACTCTCGTCGCATCTTGCAACTCGCCCGCCACCTCCTCCTTTGGAGTCAGAAGGTTCTGAGGTCACTTCGTGCCGTTCACATTCCAGGCCTGCTCAGTCGTACAGCCGACGAGCTGTCTTGAGAAATGCTCCCGGGAGAATGGCGACTCCATCCCCTGACGGTCCAGCTGATTTGGAGGCGGTTCAGAGCCGCTCAGGTAGACCTGTTTGCTGCTCCAGAGACCTCTCACTGCCAGGTTTTCTACTCCCTGACCGAGGGAACTCTCGGCACGGACGCACTGGCACACAGCTGGCCGCACTGGCTTTATGGCCGAGTCCTGAGGTGGGCATGGAAGCGTGGCACTCCCCGGGTCCAAGTTACACTGGCCTGTCGCCAAACCCTCACTCCGTGGTCAGATCTTGCATTTCTCTGGGCAGGGGTGCCCCTAGAGCAGATCTCCAGGCATGCTGTGATTTACACTCATGCCTCCACCACCGCCTGGGGGGCCACGTACAACGGGCATGCAGTCTCAGGGGTTTGGACGGGCCTGCAGCTGCAGTGGCACATCAATTGCCTAGAGTTGTTAGCAACGCACCTTGCCTTGAACTGTCTCAAAGGTCTCTTATGAGGCAAGCCTGTGCTGGTCCGATTGGACAACACTGCGACTGTTGCGTACATCAACCGCCAAGGTGGTCTGCACTCTCGTCGCATCTTGCAACTCGCCCGCCACCTCCTCCTTTGGAGTCAGAAGGTTCTGAGGTCACTTCGTGCCGTTCACATTCCAGGCCTGCTCAGTCGTACAGCCGACGAGCTGTCTTGAGAAATGCTCCCGGGAGAATGGCGACTCCATCCCCTGACGGTCCAGCTGATTTGGAGGCGGTTCAGAGCCGCTCAGGTAGACCTGTTTGCTGCTCCAGAGACCTCTCACTGCCAGGTTTTCTACTCCCTGACCGAGGGAACTCTCGGCACGGACGCACTGGCACACAGCTGGCCGCGGGAGCTACGCAAGTATGAGTTTCCCCCAGTGAGCCTTCTCGCACAGACATTGTGCAAAGTCCAGGAGGACGAGGAGCAAGTCTTGCTAGTAGCGCCATATTGGCCTACTCGGACCTGGTTCCCCGAACTAGTGCTCCTCTAGACAGCCCCTCCTTGGCCGGTTCCTCTGAGGAGGGATTTACTGACTCAGAGACGGGGCACCATTTGGCACCTGCGTCCAGACCTTTGGAAACTCCATTTTGGTCCCTGGACGGGACGCGGAGGTTCTAGGTGACCTACCCCAAGAGGTAGTGTACACCATCACTTCGGCAAGAGCACCGTCTACGAGACACGCCTATGCCTTGAAGTGGAACCTGTTCATAGAGTGGTGTTCTTCTCGCTGAGAAGACCCCCGAAGATGCCCGATTGTGGTCGTGCTATCCTTTCTGCAGCAAGGGTTGGAGCGAAGGCTGTCTCCCTCCACCCTCAAAGTCCAGGTTGCCGCTATTGCTGCATACCATGACCCCGTGAATGGGAAGTCTTTGGGTAAGCATGACCTCATCATCAGGTTCCTTAGAGGGGCCAGGAGGTTAAATCCATCCCGGCCCCCCTGTATACCCTTTTTGGACCTGTCTCTAGTGCTTAAATCACTACAGCAGGGCCCATTCGAGCCTTTGCATTCAGTTGAGCTAAAGTTTCTTTCATTGAAAACTCTGCTCCTGCTTGCACTGGCCTCCATCAAAAGGGTAGGGGACCTGCATGCATTTTCGGTCGACGATTCGTGCCTAGAGTTCGGGCCGGCTGACTCCCAGGTAATCCTGAGGCCCCGGCCTGGCTACGTGCCCAAGGTTCTCACTACATCCTTCAAAGACCAAGTGGTGAACCTGCAAGCGCTGCCCCTGGAGAAGGCAGACCCAGCCCTGACTGTGCTTTGTCCCATCCAAGCATTAAGGTGCTACGTAGACCGGACACAAAGCTTCAGGACCTCAGACCAGCTCTTTGTCTGTTATGGAGGCCGGCAGAAGGGGAGTGCTGTCTCGAAGCAGAGAATGGCCCACTGGATTGTGGATGCCATAACCCTGGCTTATCAGGCTCATGATGTGCCCTGCCCGTTCAGGTTACGAGATCACTCAACTAGAGGTGTTGCATCCTCCTGGGCGCTGGCTCGTGGCGCCTCGCTGACAGATATTTGTAGAGCTGCGGGCTGGGCGACCCTTAACACGTTTGCTAGGTTCTATAGCCTTCGTGTAGAGCCGGTATCCTCCTATGTTCTCACCTCAAACGGGTAGTGGCACTGAGAGGCCCCGGTTAGTGTCGGCTTGCTTAAACCCTAAGCAGCTGGACGCAGCGGAACGTCCGGCGCCAGACCTTCATGATGAATCCGTGAGAACCATGGAACGGTGGGTTCCATATTGAGACCTAAGCGGTACTCGTATGTGTATAGTCCACGGTATAGCCTTAGAGCCCGTGTTTCCCCGGCAGACTTCTGCCTTCCCAAGAGGGTTTTAACCCTTTCGAGTCGATTAACGCATATATGTCATTTTCTCCTGATAACCCCGAAAAGAACTTAAATTACACTCTCAGTTTTAATCGTACAGATAAGAGCAATACATCAATCGAATCTGTAAAGGGTCTAGTTTTTTTTGGATACAGACATAATAACAAAAAACCTTTGTGCACTTATAAAATAAAGATAACAAACAAGGTGCGCTGTCTACAGTCTTTGTCTCCGCTGATCGTCATGTACAAACATTTCATTAAAATGAACTGTAACTCCGTGAATACTCAACGAAGAGACATGAGCGAGATATCTATAGAAAGCCTGGAATGTCTACTTTTAAACTAAACAAGTGCTGCCGAAAACAAATATTCTGAGATAAAGTAATCCATATGAAAACAACACAATGTCTGTTTTTCATATCTCCCTTCATTATATTTAATGTGACCACGCCCCCGTGCTGAAGGCGCTATTCAGATTCAAACTGAAGCGCGCGGCTTGAATACGCCCACACAGAAGAAAAGGCAGCGAGACTGTTCTTCAAGTTTTTATTTTATTTTACTGTTTGCTTCGCGATGAGAGGACTAAGACATAATTCACCCCAAAAAGATGTGATGTGGTTGAGGATTTGAGAAATGGATTTCCTCAGAAAAAAGAATGAAGTACTTTATTCAGCAGAGATCATAAACATGAGTAAGTCTCTTTTTATTTATTTGTACTAGTTTTCACATAAAGTGTAAACATTTTACTAGTTAGACTTTTTCCAAATACTTTTTCCAAACTATAATTCCTGACTAAATGTATAATCAAGTGAAACATTATGAAGTTTCAATAACAGTATACAATACTATACCATTCAAAAGCTTGATGTAAATAATATAAATGTGACAAATAGAGATAACTCTAACAAATGTAAAAACAATGCAGTTCTTTCGATTTATTCCCCCTAAAAAAACCTGAAAAATATTATCAGCTCTTTTCAACATTAATAATAATAATAATGATGATGATAATAAATGGGGTTTATTTGGTAGAAAATAAGATTGTTAAAAGGATTTCTGAAGGATTGTGTGACTGAAGTATGCCAAAAAATTAGTTTGAAAGTCAGCTTTGATTGTTCCTAATAAACTGTTTAACTGCTCCCCCGATTGGATATTAAATTATGTTGTGGGATAATTAAATATATTCTTAATAAACTACAAACATAAAATGATATACTTTTATTTTGTTCTCACATTCTTTCTTGTAAGTCCTCCCTCAGTGGCACAGTTGAATGAGAGGCTCATTAAGCAGCTCATTATGCAGGCCTTTGTCTTCTCAGGTGTAAATCACAATGATATTCATGATAGTTGACGCCTACTCGCATATGACTTTTACCAACAAAAAGTGTTTTAGAAAATTTAAATCAATATATTGTTTTCTGTGAGTGAGTAAACAAGATGATTTTCACATCATTCAGAAAGAAAAATTCTAGGCTACAAGCTCCAGTTCTCAACTTTTCCGGCAACCAATTTTATGTATGTGTTTTATTGCCTTATTCAAGTGATTTAACATTTTTAGTTTTTCACTAACCATGCATAACATTTTTTTTTCTCAAAAATACAATCATGTACATGCATGCATTTCACATATTATTATAGCCCAGTTTGTGCTGATTACAGTGATATTAGACTTTAACCATTTACATATTTATAAGAAACTGAAAAAAGCACAAATGTCAGGGCATGACAAAACTTCTCAAGGCCCCAAAAATACCCTTAGACTCCAGAGGGTTAATCACCTCAGATTTCTCCGTATACTCCTAAACGGATGCTATATGTGCATTTGCCTCCGAGACCTCCTTCGGGAAGGATGGGGCTTCTGCAGCGTCCCGGCTCCAAGCGGACCGGGTACGTTTTCCCAGTGTTATCCAATCTCACCCAGTGAGGTAGTGCTTTGACAATGGTGAGTGGAGCTACTTGTTCTGAGCCCAGGCCTACACCTAATAGGGGCGCAAGCGGCTCGCACAGGGCACTGGAAGGAGCAGCACCCATGGCGCTTTGATAGGGATCCCAAATTCGTCGGTCATCGACGTGGCGTTGAGAGTGACCGACTGAAAGGGAAGGTCTCGGTTACATATGGTAACCCTCGTTCCCTGAAGGAGGGAATGGAGACGCCACGTCCCGTCGCCATGGTTGCTGTAACGCCGCTGAGCTGCCGGGACGTTTTCAATGGAGGGACAGAAAGCTCTCGGACTAAATCTAAAATATCGAAGATATGAACGGAGGTCTTACAGGTTTGGAACGACATGAGGGTGAGTTATTAATGACATAATTTTCATTTTTGGGTGAACTATCCCTTTAAGACTTTCTTGTACAATTTAAGACTTTTTAAGGCCTTACATCTGATACAACTAAATTTAAGAAATTTTATGATTTTTTAAGTCCAGCGGAAACCCTGATGTAATTTATATCACAATAGTTATTTGAGTTTAAAAATAAGAGTTTACCCAAAAATGGAAATGCTGTCATCATTTTATCCACATGTCATTCCATACCATATACTGTAATGGCAAAACAAAACAAACAATCAAACACTGAGACCTTTTAAAAAATATATCTTGTTGTTTTGCCCCCCAGGAATGTCAAACAGTTTTGGAACAACATGGGGGTGAACATATTTTTTTTTATTTTTGGGTGAACTATGTTATTTCTAATCTCAGTCTCTATGCAGATGTCTGAATTGACTGCACTTGGAGTTGAGAATGACAGTCTGGCATCTTACACACTCCATTAGCCTCAGGAGAACACAAATGTCCTAGTCTTTAACTTCTTCCCTGTGTTCCTGCCCTGGTCCGCTGCCATGTCTTTTGGCTGAGCTTAGAGGGTACAGTTCTCTGACAGCTGCAATTGACGTGAGGTTAATGGTCTAAAACACCAATGATCTGGTGAGTCATTTCACTTTTCACTTTCTTTATATGTGATTTACTACCTCACGTTATGAGAAAATAGCTCCCTGTGGCACATTCACACAAGGGAAAAATGTCGCTATGAATATCAAGATTGCGCTTAACTTTTATATTCCAGTCTTTAGGTGGTACAATTTAAATATATTTTTTAAATAGGTAAACTTATTTTGATGAATTGTCTAAAGCACATGTGAAGTACTTTATTATAATTTTAAATGTAGGAACACAAAATACATTTTCTTGAAAAAAAATATTCCAAATGAATTTAAGTGCGACCTGTATTGTTTTGAACAACTGTTGAAACATTTTTCTAAATGCCTTCTTTTATGCTCCACAGAAGAAAGAAAGGATTGGAATGACATGAGGATGAGTAAATGATGACAGATTTTTCATGAAAGAACATCTTCTGAGTAATCAAATATTCCTCCAGGATGGAATGGCATTCTCTCTGCTCTCTGATTGGCTTTTGGCTGTGGGAGGAAATGAATCCCATTCAGTGCAGTAGAAATCAACACAACCTCATTTACACTCATGCATAAACTGATGAGAACACCATTCCTCATCTTACGAAAGAACAAAAATGGCTATACATCACACCACAGAAACCATGCCACTGTAGAACTATCTTTAAGAATGACACATAAAAAATGTAAATGTCTTATGCCTGTGAAGTGAAGCTGTGAGAGAGCGAATGAGTAAATTTTGAATGAGTATTTTATATGTGCGATTTAAATGTTGCTTGTAGAAATATATTTTGTCAGGATAAAAGCTTATGAATGAACATTAGTTAAACCCAATAAGTTATGACAAAGTGCCAGTGCCAGTTCATATTCAAAACTTTAATATGAAAAAAAAACTAAAGCCTCAAAGGGGTGTAAAAAAAAAAAAAAAAACCAAAGAGAATATAAACAGTTAAACTTTGCTTGGATAATGAGGAAATAAATTCACATCAACAAGAAATGGCGTAAAGCTAATTCCACCTGAATATTGCAGAGTGCTTGTGGTGCCTCAGATGAGAGAGCTTAATTAAGTCATCTCACCTGAGCCGTGTCTGAATCACATCCAGCCATCTGAAATGCCAGAAGACTTAATACATGCCTCTTCACTTTATTCCAGTTCAACACATTTTATTAAAAAAGTACCTTGTGACAGCCACCACCTACGTACAGTATAATGAAATGTCTATGCAAATTAAAAGATACAATAAAGTTCCCTTTCAGTCAGTCACTATCAATGTCAAGCTCGTGACCGATGAATTGAGATATCACTTCGATAGACCAATCTACTTTGAGTGTAAACTAAACGAGCCAATGCACATTGGCATGCAATTATTGCATCCAGCTGAGTATAAGAAGGCAGCTGGTGCAATGCAAACCAGCTTTTCGCTTAGTAGCCGAGCAGTAATATCGTTCTGCTCTACCG
The DNA here is from genome assembly GCF_023724105.1 of Carassius gibelio. NCBI lineage: Eukaryota > Metazoa > Chordata > Actinopteri > Cypriniformes > Cyprinidae > Carassius > Carassius gibelio. The sequence goes on from NC_068397.1 coordinate 6,888,715, forward strand.
TGTCTTGTAGTTCAAGAACTACGTAGTTCTTGTAGTTCAAGATCTACGAGTCGAGTGAGTATCACACTTCAGGCTGCACTACCCCTGTCATACTACAAGAGGCCAACTCCCCTGTGTGCCTCAGCAATAAAAGAGCATTTCCTAAAGAGCAATTTTCTCTAAAAGAGCTCCATGGTTGCATCTTTGTAAAGATGACAGATCGTCATTCTAATGATTCCATTTCACCAGTGCGTTTCTGTATGTGGTCGTTACCTGGCACCGGGTGATGGTCATGATCACTATCTCATGTGTCTGGGCATTAAGCACGTTGAGGTGGCCTTCGAGTCATGATCCCACTGCGGGAAGATGACCATCTCGGAGCTGTTAACCAGGCTCTGCTACCTCCACAGGTTTGGAATCCCGCTGGCGTGATCTGGAGCTTGTTCTGGTGGCCGACAGATGAGAACCACTTCCAGCAGTAGCGTGGGCGGTTTGAGGGTTACAGTGGTGGCAAACCCCTCAGGGAACCAACCCTCAACCCTTGAGGGATGCAAACAAGGTTTGCAAGGTTCGCCAAACCTGCTCTCCAGGAGATGGTGAACGCATCACTCCCTCCCCCAGAGGAGGGCCAGTTGGAGAATCTTTCGTTAATTTTTTCTCACCATTGGCCTCATGGCCTCCAAGCATGCTGTCGTTTACACGGATGTCTCTGCCACCGGCTGGGGGGCCAAATACAATAGGCATGCAGTCTTAGGGTTTTCGATGGGCCGGCAGCTTCACTGGCACATCAATTGCCTAGAGATGTTAGCAGTAGGCCTTGCCTTGAAACATCTCAAAGGGTGCTTACAAGGCAAGCACGTGCTGGTCAACACAGAGACCGTTGCAACCGACAATGTAGTCTGCACTCCCATTGCGACTCGGAAGGTTTTGAGGTCATTTCGTGTTGTTCACATTCTGGGCCTGCTGAACCGTACAGCCGACGAGCTGTCTCGAGAAATGCTCCCGGGAGAATGGAGACTCCAACCCTGTACGGTCCAGCTGATTTGGAGATGTTTTGGAGCCGCTCAGGTAGACCTGTTTGCTTCTCCACAGACATCTCACTTCCACACTCACTACAGACGCACTGCCACAAACTGCCAGGACAAGGAGCAAGTCCCACTGCTCCCCGTCTTGCTACCGGCCCCCTTCTATACTCTCTTGGGACCTGTCTCTAGTGCTAAAATCACTACAGCAGGGCCCATACAAGCCTTGCATTCAGTTGATCTAAAGTTTCTTTCATTGAAAAATCTGCTCTCACTTGCACTGGCCTCCATCAAGAGGGTAGGGGACCTGAATGCATTTTCGGTTGACGATTTGTGCCTAGAGTCTGGGACTGCTGACTCCCAGGTAATCCACAGGCCCCGGCCTGGCTACGTGCCCAAGGTTCCCACTTCTCCCTTCAAAGACCAAATTGTGAACCTGCAAGCACTGCCCCCGGAGGAGGCAGACCCAGCCCTGGCTTTGCTCTGTCCCGTCCGAGCATTACGATGCTTTGCAGGCACAGGGTGTGCCCTGCCCATTCAGGTTGCAAGCTCACTCAACTAGGAGTGTTTCATCCCCCGGGGCACTGGCTCATGGCGCATCGCTGACAGATATTTGTAGAGTTGACCCCAAAATGTTCGCTATATTCTATAGACTTCGTGTAGTGCCAGTATTCTCCTGTGTTCTCATCCCAAATGGGTAGTGGTACCGAGAGGCCCTGGTTAGCGTCGGCATTCTAAAACTGTCCAGAGTGTATGTACTATAGACCCTGTTGAGATCCACCATCACCTTCGGCAGCCGGACGCGGTGGAATGTCCGGTGCCATGCTATCATTATGAATCCATGAGAACCATGGAAGGCTTGGTTCCATATTAACACCTAAGCAGTACTCATATTTATATAGTTCACGGTAGAGCCTTAGAGCCCATGTTTCCCCGGCAGTCTTCTGCCTTCAAAGAGGGTTTCAATATTTTGAAAGCTCCAATGAAATAAGACCAGTAATTAAAACTAAGCAGCAAAAATGGCTCGATATGACATTACAAAAAATTTATTTAACGTAATGGGGTGGGAATACAATAACTTACAGAATGCTTGTAGTTAATAATACAAATAATATATATATATATATATATATATATATATATATATATATTTAATATGGTACCTTTAAAAACTCTGTATTCAAAAATACAGTAAAAACAACTTTTTTATATATATATATTTACAATTTCAAATAACTGCTTTCTATTTTAATATATTTTAAAATGTAATTTATTCATATGATGACAACGCTGAATTTTCAGCAGCCAATACTCTAGTTTTCAGTGTCTCATGATCCCTCAGAAATCATTAATTTTTGTTAATGAAATATTTATTATTCATGATTAATTGTTGAAAACAGTTGTGCTGATTATTATTATTTTTTTTTTTTTACCATGTTACATTAGTAGGAATAAAAAATGTAAATGCCTCCTTGCTTAAAGAAACGTGAATAAATCCAGTGGCTCCCGTCAGAGTTTGTTAAGCTCATATATCGTTCTGAAATGTTTTACTAATCTGATGGTATACAGTACACACATGTTTGCATCCGCACCAGTGAAGTGCAGCTGAAAGCCACACTTGTCTGAGTCTAGCATTATTTACACTCAGCTGAGATGGCCTTGCACACAACATTAGAGCTGTCATTCAACCGTCAGTTAATTAAATCTACTCAACCCATGGCTGTAGACAAGTGAATGTGGAATTGATGTGAAGGAAAAAATATTTCTCTCATTTCTAGGTCTAATGGGTTTCCCAAGGCCAGTTTGATTTTGAAGAGTAATGTTTGTGTGCCATCTCCAGCGAAAATGCTCAATTTGAGAGTGAAGCGGATCAATGCAGGCTGAATACTGTGAATGAAAAATGTGCTCTGGTCTGAGTGGGGAGACGTGTGTGAGTGTAAATTACACACCTGCATCCCCAAACACCTGGCATATCATCTCATATGAGAGAGAAGAGCTTTCACTTCTGTTTAAATAAGTATGGATGCTTTGCTGTGGAATGCCAGTCTCTGCTGACACACAAGTGGCTGAAATGTGGGCTAGAAGAGGTTCCTCAGAATGCATTGCCAAAGATATTCAACTTATCGCAAGCTCATAAGCTTGGATATGCTTTTAGCTATAGCTGGGTGCTTTACTCTTAAAGGAAGATTTCACCCCAAAATTTACTCACCATAGTGTTGTGTCAAACCTCTTTTATTTTTCTTTCTAAACGTTTACACAACCTCATTTTAAACTAAAACCAGAAAACTTGGGGTGGGGGATTCCTCTATAATGCGCAATGACAAAACAGACATGAATGTGGCCGTGCCGTGGCTAGTTTTTAAAGTCAAATTTTAAAGATATTTTAAAACGTTTGCTGCATGGTTAAAAAAAAAATACCTTTTATAATACTGCATTTTTGAGAGGCAAAAAACAACAACAACAACAACAAAACAGGTAGTCTAAGCCACATGAAGGTCAAGTCGAATTGTATTATTTCTTTCATGAATAGTCTAATGTAAAATACCAGTAAATACAGCTAAATGTTTACTAACATTATAAATACAGATAAGCTAAAAGTTATTTTAGTTACTCTTACTCCCTAACATCCTTTACATTTACCAGTATTCAGAAAAATAATGAAGCATGATAGTAAACATCAACTCAAAACTAATTCACCGCTGCTGAAAGTGAAACAGGTGTTGGGCTCTTATTCGGCACAAATTTACACAAAAAGGTTTCCTTATTCATGACGTATTTGAATGCTAAACTATTATTTATTATGCTTTGAACTTAATAATCCAGTGCACGTAAATCACCCTTCACATGTGCAATGTTTGGTGGCTGAACACAATGGATTGTACTTTGGACTATATAAATTGAGTAGTGTAACTTTTTGTATGTTTGGTTGTCTTATTTTATTTTGAAAATGAGCTGGCTGCAATGTCAAGTATGCTAGAACTGGTATGTATGCGCACTTGAGGCACCTGCACAATCTTTTGAATTTGTTCTTTATGACAGCTGAAACAGAGATAAGAACTAGGTGTGTATAAAACTATAAAGTACTGTAGACACTTTTATTTGTGTTCAGTCACATTAATAACAAAACACTGTCCTTTTCAAAATAAAGAAAACAAACAGATGTAGATTTCTGATGTATTGATTTCCTTTCCGTGAAATTTCGCATTAGAAAAATGGACAGAAACTCGCCATACAGAACTTGCAGTTTTTCTTTTCAGTTTTTTTTCCCTGTATATAATTGCTTACATTTATGTTATTTTATTTCAGCTTTATTTCAATTAACTGAATTTTTTAAATAGTCTTAATTTACTTTAATAACCCTACCTACTGTAAATGGGAAAACATCCATAGAAATGCAGTAGGCCTTTTCCAGCTGTTTCAAGCCAAAAATATTTAACATTGATCAAATATCAAAGAGTTAATTTAATAGCGGTCTGGGACGTGTTAAGTAAACTGAGAGGGCACAAATTCTTTCTGGACTGGAAGGTTAAAATTAACATATATATATATTAGCAAGAACTTTCTCCTGCAGCCATTTTAAGGCAGAAAAGAATATAGTATGAAGTGCCATTCTTGGTATTTCCCAAATGAACCTTTGGACCAGAAACTTTGATTTGACATTTATTGCTTTCTTCTTTCTAAATTCTTCCCCCAATTTCTAAATGTCTCCTAAATCTGTAGTCAATTCCAGATTTAACTTCTAATTAAAAAACATTATCAGTTTTTAATAACACATCCTCATTGCCTTTGTTTAGTATCTGAAAAGAGTTCCCCAGCTTGTTAAATAAGTGGTTCCACTGGGATCAGGACTCATGCTAGATCTAACTGCTTTTAATATCCGGCCTGTCCCAGATCACCCTATGTCTGTATTAATTACTCAGGGTGATAAAGAACATATCTTAATGAGACTGACAGGATGTGCACCTGGTCAGTGCACACTTCTAGGATTTCAAGAAATGAATCTTGAAATGAGCGGGGGTGTATTATACAGCCACTTACCTTTTAATCACAGATGTGTGAAGACTATACTAGACTATACTAGTTTAATATGCATTTAATATGCATAATATGCAATATTTGATCCACACAATGCATGCCATTACTTACACATATAAGGTAACCATTTATGAGAGATAATGTATGGCTCTATTTCCTGCTACTGCTTTATTCATCCTTTCACTGAAAAAAAATAACTAAATGGTATGCTAGAATTTATAAATGTTTAAAACAAGGTTTATTTGTTCAGATTTGATCTGATCCTAACCTATCTGTCATAATCCGTCATCAATTACTCAACCCTCATGTCATTCAAAAACCATAAAACTGATCGATGTTTATATGACAATTAAATTTTAAATGAAATCTGTTATCATCTAAAATGACTGAAATGCTCAATTCATATGGAAATTTTTTTACAACGTTTTATAGAAAGTTTTTGAAGAGACAAAAATCTCAGGTTTCATTAAAAAGAAATCTTATTTTGTGTTTCGATGATGAGCTAAAGTCTTATGGGTATGGAACAATACCGAATAACAAATTTATTCAACAATTCTTCTCTTTATGCAGTCACCTGTAATGCACCGCCATTGTGGACAGAGTAATCACAACCATAGACTGTATAAACACATGGACAAAGTGTCTATGACGTCACCCGTAGGTTTCTGAAGCTGGCGTAGCCAGCTGTCGGCATCTTGGCAGTGCGTAACCGCGTGTCACTCATAACTGAAAATGGGCAAAGAGGTCGGAGCTGGTTGCTGAAACCACACACACCTAGTTTGACGGAAGTGACATCAGCAGCAATCCACCGGTCACTCAAGTGGCCACACCCTTAATTATACTTAATGTTAAAGTTTAATATAATTTAAATGGATGAGTTATAAAAAAATCACCCCCCTCACAGTTGTCACGAAGGGCAAAATTAGCTATATAGACCAAAACCACTTTTGGTACCAGGCTGTAACCAAATTTTATTTCTGCTGTAAAGTTGGGCATTTTAAAATGGGGAGTCTATGGGACTCTAACGGCAGTGGATGAATTGCAGTTTTAGTCACTTCCTTGTTGGTTATAAGAGATAGACCGGAAGGTTGCTGCTTGATCAAGACACATGTGCTTGCTTCCGCTTCATGTTAATGAATGGTTCTGGTGCTTACGTTGAACACACTCTCAAATTTTATAAAATCCTGCAGATGAAAGAAGGTCTTACAGTTTGGAACGTCATGAGGGTGAGTAATTAATAACAGAATTTTCATTTTTGGGTGAACTATCCCTTTAAGTCTTTCAGTGTTGACATTTTTATTAATGGTGAAAATTTTGTCATTCTCGTTTGAGCTATTACATTTTTTTTTATTGACAAATTTATATTTTAAATAGGCTATATAAAATATATACAATTTTTATTAGGTTATCCCCTCCTGTATTTGTATTTTGTTCATTTTAATTCTAAATACTTCTTAAGAGATTGTGTTGGAAATTGCAATAAATATAAACATTAGTTCAATATTGTACATGGTCACTTAGAAATAAATAAATAAATAATTCAATCAATTGCTTAATTAAAGAGTCTTCCAATTAAATTCCGTAAATCTGATTTTCCATTAGAAATTTAAATTTGAAGTCTCATTGACTTATGAGCAATATACTCAAAAATGTTGCTTACTGTGACGATGAGGCCTTTTTCTTGGAAGTATTTGACCAGGGGGATGGTATTCTGTTTGAAATTAGTCAAACGTCGATCAATAGCTTTAGGGTTATCATCTGGGCGACCCTGCATCTCTGCACGCTTCTCCAGCCGCTCCTTCAGACGCTGGTTAGAGCAGGCCAGAAACACCACCAGGTCTGGAGTACAGATCTACAGAGAGAAAAGGAGTTGAGTGTATCTTAATGTCTTAATTCAAGTTCATATTGATGGGTATAGTCACCTTCTGGCACTCCAGATCAAAGCGCCTTGTGGCTCAGTGATCTGTGAAGATGTACTGTAGCTATTAAGAACCACTTTAAGGTCATATATCTATATATCAGCTTCAGGTAAGATCACCAATCTAAGATGAGTTCTGGCCCCTCATATTATAATGAAAAAAACTGGATGTGAACCCCAGGCAATGCACAAGCATGCATAAGGTGTCTTAGTTGTAATGTTCACATGTGAAACCACAGGAAATACACAGCATTTTATAATATTGAAAGAAATGTCAAAGTCTTATTTCATCTATTATTTTAGTTTGAAGGCTAAATTATGTGCAACAATATTGTGCAGTTGCAAAGAAATCTGCTAGAGGAAATAAATAATAGTGTTTTATATATATAAAGCTTGGTCGAAAGAGTGCAATTTCATTCACAGCCTCCTTATCAAGTCTAACATGTCAAACGTCTTAATTATATCTGTTCGAATTGCATGTCAGCTGTGTTTTTAATTCTTTGCTTATTGTTTAACACTGAATGTGGACTTTATCTTTTTTTTCTATTTGCCAGACTGGCAGCAGGCCTACACTGGCATATGTGCAATAAGTGTTAACAAAATGATGAACTCAAAGGACAGATATTTGATCTGAAATGACTGTCATCCTCTTAACCAGTTGCCTGCTGGAAAGCCTTTTGGGAATGTGCACTTAATTAGTCACTGGAGAGGAAAAAAATACTACAAATGTCAGTTCATAAAAGCCTGAAAGCCTGTCACAAAACAGAAAAGCAGGCTGATTATCTCAACAGAAGGAGAAATGTCAGTGAAAGCTAAAACACTGAAATATTATTATTATTATTTTTTGCCATTTAAACTAAACTCTGTTCCTGCCATTCAATCCAAACTTATCTGTAAAAAAGGGATCTGGATTTACCGAAGGTCATGTCAGTGGTAAAAGACAATCGATACAATAACTAAGTGTAAATGAGTGTAATAATACACTTAATAATAAATAAGTGTTCCTGTAGCTCAATTGGTAGAGCATTGTGCTATCAAGGTTGGGGGTTTGATTCCCCGGGAACACATGATAGGTAAAAATTGATAGCTTGAATGCACTGTAAGTCGCTTTAGATAAACGCGTCTGCTAAATGCATAAATTAAATTTTAATTTAATTTATAACTAAGAGGGAAAACTGTCCAATAGTGATTGAAATCAATAATAACAAACACGCCACTCAATCTAATATGGTAAATATTAAGCAATTGAGATTTATACACCATCTGAAAGCAGAATAAATAAGCATAGATTCCACTGATCTATAGATTATTAGGATAGGACAATATTTGGCTGAGATACAACTATTTTAAAATCTGAAATCTGAGTGTGCAAAAAAATCTAAATACTGAAAAAATCCCCTTTGAAATTACCCAAATTAATTCTTAGCAAGGCATATTAATAATCAAAAATTAAATTTGTATATTTAAGGGATGAAATTTACAAAATATCTTCATGGAACATGATCTTTAGTTGGCCGGCTGCTGTGCTGGCCAACTGTCTTTGTTGAAGGTCTGCGAGCTGCAGGCTAGGATTTTTTTTTCTGGCAAGCCTTCACTCAAAAATCCTCTCAGTGACTGTGCTGGCACCTCCGGAAAAGGCAGAGGTAGTGAGAATAAAGATGCACACAGGGGAATCTGGGTCCCTATCAATGATTTTTGGCTGTTGCAACAAATATACCCCAATGACTTGACTGGTTTTGTGGTCCAGGGTCACATATGACTGCTTTGTATTCTGTTTTGTGATTAGGCAAATTTACAGTATTCCTTAAGATATTTTCCTGGACACGGAATGTTTTGCTTCTTTTCCCAAATTTTCACTCGCATTTTTTCTCAGTATATTATTACACTTTTTTTTTTTTTTGAATATCTTCTTTTGTATGATATTGACAGTTCCAAACAATTTTCAGCTGGCAAATGAAAACACTTGTAGACCTACATTGAGGTTGGTAAGGCTGCTGACTTAAGACTTCCTATAGTAGCTAAAAAACAATGGGCCTCATTTTCGAAACGAACGTACAACAGAAAATATGGCATATGGTCATTTCAATGCAAAACTTGGAATTTATCAATATGAAATCTCACGACTGGTGACAAAAACTGAAATTAAGTCTATAAAAGGAATAAAATAAATAGGACCACACAAAATATATAATAGGCTTTAAAATAATTAACAGTGTGCAACAAAGAATAGGCTACGCTCATTTTTGTGACACTATTAATGCATTTAAATTCATTTTCTTTATATCTTTACGTGATTTAATCCATCTGATCACATAGGCACCTCATGCACACAAAACAACATTAGTTCTAGTATTGCAAAACATGTGAATGATTTTACACTGATATAAGAACATGAGTAAAGTAAAGCCTTGTTTAGGCTATATGATGGATAATTGTTAAGCAACCAAATGTTACAAATATTTGCATTCTTGTGGTATGAGACCCATTTCAGCTTTGCTTGACATTTTTATTCTGTTTGCCACTGTAGCCATTTGTGTTTTATTTTATAGTTTAATAGACTATATAATTTTATAACTACTTATTTTTCATTCTTGTTATGTTCTGAATATGGTTACATTTAAAATATTTGTTGTAGAGTGAGGGAAATGGGCAATAATGTATAAATTTACCAGTATTTTAATATACATATAAATGACATAAATTAACGTAGCCTAATTGTTTGCAATAACAAGGTTAACGGATGTTTTTGAAGTAAGATAATTTTCTCTTTCATGAGATCCCTTCCTCTTTTTGTCCAGGTTTAATTTCTCAGTGTCGTAAACTCTAGGGGCAAGGCTTCTAAACCGGGGTGTTTTTAGGGTCGTGATACTGAAATGACGATTGTTTTCTGCCACCGCATTTATCCTTGTGCGATCATGCATATGATGAAATTTGGCGGCATACCAATGTTTCATGTATCACACGTGAACTTTGTCGTAAGTTGAATTGTGTGCATGGATCTGCACTCGTTTCTATGTTAGATTGATAAATGAGGAACTTTATGTGTAAAGAGCAGTATGTTAGAATTCACAGTATTCATAAAACAGAAAAGCACCTGGATGCACTACCTCCGTTGTGATTCTTAAGTGTGCATCCAACAGATACTTTACAATTATTTTGAAGTTTCTGTTACACAACCATATATAATAATGTTACACTGAGATTTACCTTTTTCAGCTCTATCACCATATTTTGAACAGTGCACTCTCAAAAAAAAGGTACCCTTTTTAAAGGGTACAAATATATACCATTTGGTACAAATACATATACTTGAGCTATTTATATGTACATTTAAGCTACTAAAATGCACCTTTTATGGGTAATTACAAAACAAAAGTGTACCCTTTGAAAAGACAGATTCTGTATCTTTTTTCTTAGTGTATGATGGAGTAAATTAAATTGAAAAATAAAAAAGCATGGTATTTTGAACAGTACTTTTTAATTTTTTTCAAGAAAAATTAAAAACGAGTACTTTTACTAGATAAATATGTTATTAGGATATCTGTACTTCAATACTCAAATATTTAATTGGGTTTGTCTTTTTGGGTTGGGGAGACAGTGTCTCTCGACTTTGCTCACCGTGGAGGTATTTGGTAATACTGTGATGGTCGCTGTTACAGCAGCGGTCTGATCCCCTCTCGTTCTGCGTTCATCTCATAATTGGGTTTTAAATCCCTTCATTGCTGCTGCTCATCTCTATTCTGTGAGAGTCAAAGCTAATTCAGTTACTGAGTTTAGTTGCCTGGTCACCGAACACAGTCACACAACACACGGTCTAGGGTCTGTTCCAACCTTTCTCCACACCACAAACACACAGACAATAGAAAAGACTCATTGTTATTCATATCATCTCCTGCCTTTTGTAAATGTGCTGTCATCTTCTCTGATCTGGCTTGTATTGTATTTACTATTTTCATTCAATCTAAGCTGATCTCATACCTTCCATGTTTGTCCAATAAGTATTCCACAGATATTTTTGGCATATTAGAATCTTTTTTTTCAGTGGAGAGGTTCATGCTAATTACAAGTTTTTACTTAATGTGAACTTATTTTGTGATGTATGTTTGGCAGGGATAGGTCATCCAATCAATCAATCAATCAAATCTATTAATAATGACATAATTGAACTATTCATTTAACCATCAAACATATAAACTCCAACTGAGTGAATCATTATAATTTATCTTTATTTGATTGATTGATTTGTTTATTTTTGTCATCCTCTTAGTTACAGTCAAATAGCACTCTTCTTCTTGGTCACAGTTACTGTGGCATTTTGTTTTAACAAATTTGATGTTTTTACTCATTTTCGCAATGGCCATAGCTGCCATATGCAAACATTTAGATTTTCTCAATTTACTGTATAATAGTACTGTTTAATTTTGGTTGCAATTATTTTGAGTAAATGTTTGGTTTATCCTCATTTGTGTTTAGTTGATCTCCTCATTTCCTTGTGTATAACTTTTGCTTTACATTCTTAAGAAACTCCTTCTTGTATTTAGGTCTTCCTTATCTGCACTTTTTGTTTCCAGAAAAAAAGTTATGGTCTAATTGCACTCCTTGGAGGTACTTGAGCATGTGTCGCTCGTGTGAGGGAAAGCCTCGGAGAGAATTTGGCTTAAAAACAGCACATTATTGTTCTATTATTGTAATTTGTATAATGCAATTCATTTTTATTTTTTATTTTATTTCTTAATTAGCCTGGAAGTCAAGGAAAATGACACTGATATTTGGCAAAACTATAGAAAAGTTACATAACTTGATATGCAATTATATACAATACTGTAATGTGTGAAGTAGACTCTCGCTTTATATAAAAAGTAACTTAGAGATTGTTATGTAATTACATATTTAGCCTATTTAATAAAACATGAGTGCTGACAAGCATCAGTGAGGAAAAACTGAAAGGCTATGTTGAACACCGGCTGCTGTGCTGGCCAACTGTCTTTGTTGAAGGTCTGTGAGCTGCAGGCTAGGATTTTTTTTTCTGGCAAGCCTTCACTCAAAAATCCTCTCAGTGATTGTGCTGGCACCTCCGGAAAAGGCAGAGGTAGAGAGAATAAAGATGCACACAGGGGAATCAGTGCCTGAATCTGGGTCCCTATTAAACTGTGACAGCCAGCAGACAGAAAGTAAACAAATTAATGCAACAATAACACTAGACATCACTGAACATTTACTTTAGTTATATAAAGGAACTTAATCTAAAATGGCCAAGTAGAAACATTTTCTTTTCCATTAAGGAATGACATTTGCCCATTTTAATTGATTTCCAGGAGTTTTTATTTTATTTTAACATTATTAAATGCATTATTGAGTTTAATCAATAAACGCAATTAGAATAAAAAGACACTACAGCATGTTTATCAGTCAAATGAAATACAAAATCCATCTTCGCGCCTCATAAGTGACACAGAAACTGCATCTGAAGTGGCATTTGTGATCCTGGAACTGGACCCAGTCTTAAGTCGCCAGGGTATATTTGTAGCAATAGCAAAAAAAAAAAAAACTTGTTTTGTCAAAAATTGTCAAAAATATGATTTTTATTCTACGGAAACATCATTAGGACATTAAGTAAAGATAATGTTCCATGAAGATATATTGAAAATTTCCTACTGTAAATATATCAAAACTTAATCTTTGATTAGTAATATGTTGCTAAGAACTTCATTCGGACGTTTTTCTCAATATTTCGATTATTTTGCACCCTCAGATTTCAGATTTTCAAATGGTGTATCTCGGCCAAATATTGTCCTATCGTTATAAACCACACATCAATGGAAAGCCTTTTTATTCATTTTATTAATCAAATTAGTGCAATTTTTAGCTGAGGAACCTATTTCTATTTAAATGAAAATCACTGGAGTAACCTAGCATTATTCCATTAGCTATGCCAATTCTGACATGTTTTATTGTGTCTTCAGTGCTGCCTTGCTTTTGAACAAAGGGCAGATGAGAGCGCTACCTTTAGTCATGACAGAAATACGGCTGACCTTTATTGACCTTTATATTACCATATGCATTTTGTAGGAGTTTCCATTTCAGATGCAAAATGTATGGGAGAAGAGCATTTAAATGAATCACGAACATGATTTACTAAGGTTTGCTGGAGTCAATATTATTTCTGGCAGGTATTTCTGCCATTATTTACCAACCCCAAAAAAGCATGTCTTAATTAATTTTGTACTTGACATGACTATGAATGTTACTGCCAGAATGGGACATGGAACTGCAGTCTCAAAGTAATTTGCCTTGTTTAGGATATCTGGCCCCATATACATTTACTTACTGCAGATAATGTAATAGTAGTCTAATTAAATAAACTGTCACTTGAGAGTATACTGGTTTCTTAGCACACTTTAAATATAAACAAATTTATTGTAATAATGTCAAATTAAACATTCTACTTTAAAGTGCACTCATTTTGATGTGTTGACTAACATACACATGTAAAGTACTTTATTTGTAAAGTAGAATATTATATTTATAATGAATATATTTAAATATGACATACAAGTTTGAAAACAAATTAAAGTATATTAGGAGGTACATTTTACACTTTAACCATATTTCAAAGACAAAGATGAATAATTATGAACTTATATATATATATATATATATATATATATATATATATATATATATATAGTATTTAATATACATATAATATTATACTATTATATAATCATTATGAAATAACATGCAATTAAGTTTCTGAAAACATTGCATTCTGTTTACATTAAAATTAGTTTTTTTAAATTGTATTTTTCCACAGTTAGTACAATTTTAAAAGTATATGCTTCCTTTTCATGATGGTAGTTGGTGAACATCACTCATTTTTGTTGTGGTGATGCGATAAGTTCTGTAAAATATTTACATATAGAGCTGTCCTAACCATCTACAATAACGCGGTAGGATAAATGTTCCAATATTAATTGGTGACTATGACATGTCACACAGCAATTTCACACTGAAAATGCTGGAATCGAGAATTATCTGACACTGCACAAAAATACCTGCATACCATTACATGCCATACCTGCAAAAGAAAGCCAAGCAGATAATGTGACATCATGAGTTAATTTCTGAGATAAGCAGACAGTGCTGCAAATCTATTTTCTGGCAGCAACAAGTGCGTCCCTCACAGTTCTCTGCCTACGTTAAAGCACCTCTTAGATAACTAGTGTGAAATGAGGAAGGCTGGAAAAAAGTGTGAGGGATGGAAAGAGACGGAGAGAGAGATGGAAGCATATCTGATTCTTGGTACTCATTAAATTTTACTGCCCATGTAGATAGTCTGAACTTGGTGATCACATCATCTGCAGCCTGGAAACAGCACTATGTGACATTTGCAGGTGGGGACTTCTGCCATTTTCAAATCCAGACTAGCAATCTTGTGTTTATGTAAAACTTAAAGGTTAATTTGAGACGGACGATAAGTGCATTAAAGGACAAGGGACAGCTGAGCTTTGAGTAAGCTGTAATATCCAACATACTACCTCCTAAACCCACTTTCTTAGAAAAAAGAAAAAATACGGGAACAAACTAATTAGCCATGATGAAACATAAAAGAAACTGCTGTCATTTAGAAAAGAACGTGCACTGACACCTGCAATCGAGAACTGTCACATGATTTCCTCTTAGCGAGGCTGACATTAGCTCCATTTTGACAGGTTTACAGACATTAATATACACCTGTCATTGCAGAAGTCCCATCTGAGTCAAGTGGTTCCTGTCAAAAACACAGGAAACAGAGTGTTTCAAGTATAGGTTCGAGATCTGATGTGTGTGTTAATGCAGACAAGTCACTCGTGCAGACATGAATCAACAGGGTGGGATTGAAATATCGCTTCACAACCCAGTCCCCCATCTCAGGTTGCCAAAACAGTTTCAGTGACAGAGTTAGATATGTCTGTGATAATTTCCCATTAAAGCAATCACTTGTGAAAAAAATGTGTGCTGAGTGTTGACTAACTAAATCACAAAAATTGTAACTGTAGTGTTATTTGATATAGCATTTAAAGTTGACATATTCTAATTTATATTTTAATTTACCAATCCACTGTCTACTTCAACCATATCTCAAAGACAACACAAGTAATTATAAAATTGTAGATAAAGATAGCAGTTAATAGCAGTCTCTTGGGTGTTTGGTTGCTCTTTTATCAAGCAGCTTTCCAAATACAGGAAACTAATTTCTGTAGCAATTTAGTCTCCTAAATCAAGTACCTGCAGGGAAAATGTGCTTTGTAATTCTGGGCTATTTTAAACAGCATACTGAATCAGTTCGAATCAAAGACGGTTGCATGACGTCTCAGATGAGTTGAGCTTTAAATTTAAAAAAAAAAAAAATCCATAATTCACAAGAGTATTTTAGAACCTTCCCAGAATTTCTTTAAGCATCTGTCAACTTTTTCAAAAAATATATTTTGGTCACACTTTATTTTAGGGTCCAATTCACACTATTAACTAACCATTAACTATAACTTTAGCCTAAATTAACTCCTTATTTGATGCTTACTTATAGTTTATAAGGTAGTTGTTAAGTTTAGGGTATTGGGTAGGATTATGGATGTCATGCATTATATGTACTTTATAAGCACTAATAAACAGCCAATATGGTAATAATAGACATGCTAATAAGCAACTAGTTATTAGTGTGAATTAGACCCTATACTAAACTGTTACCTATATTTTTTACAACTTTTTTTCTAATTTTACAAGGAACACCAAGCATACCAATTTATCCAGCAATGCAGCAGCTGTTCTTTTTTCATAGTGAGTTTAAACGCTAAATAAGACTCCACTTGCACAATTACCCACTTGACCATGAGAATCTAGTACATTAGCTATTTCAGTTCTGACTTGTTATATTGCATCTTCAGTGCTGCTTTGCATCAGAACACACTGCAGTCTAGAGCGCTTTGACAAGCCCTGAACACCATCAGAGAAAAGCGAACTTGTTCACTGATGCTTCAAAGTTATTCATGCTGTAGGCTTGTCATGACAGAATTGGCAGAAGTTTTGGAAGCTAATAAACCTGGGCAGAATTGCTGACAGTGATGGTCTTCTCCAGTTCATCTCATCTTCAGGAGATGTAGTCATTTATACATATGTGACCCTGGACCACAAAACCAGTCATAAGTTTTTTTAAGTCACATAAAAGCTGAATAAATAAGCTATCTATTGATGTATGCTTTGTTAGGACAGGACAATATCTGGCTGAGATACAACTGTTTTTGAAAATCAGGAATCTGAGGGTGCAAAAAAAAAAAATATATATATATATATATATTTTCGATATATTTACGGTAGGAAATTTACAAAATTTCTTAATGGTCTTTGCTTAATATCCTAATGATTTATGGCATAAAAAAAAAAAAAAAGATAATTTTGATCTATGCAATATATATCGTTGGCTATTCCGCCTTGCAAAGGCAAAAGACTATAACTTAGATTTTGGTCGAAAATAAGTTATTTAAATTTCTGGGACATTCTTTATCATGTGCATATGTATCTTGAGTCAATTACATTGTTTTTCCGTGAAAATAATGGGTCGTCTCAACTGTAACTTCAAATAGCCCCAGAGAAACCAAAGCAGGAAACTGTATAACACCAGTTAGTGCTCGTCATTTTGTTTGCAATGCTCAAATTAAGTTACCGCATTCTGCGTTTGTTTAACTGCTTGTCAAAATGAAGTTACAGTGCTGGCTTAGAGTTTTTTTTCCTGTCCTTTAATGTCTGCCGCATTTAAATTACAGCGTAAATAAACAAATTAGATACATCACAATCGACCAACAGCTCCATATAATAAAAGCAATGTAAAGACTAGATACCTTAGTAGCACTACATAATCGTGAATCAGAACCTTTAAAGATTTTTTTTTCTTTTTTAATGCAGGTTATTCAACAGGATGTCACATTTGGATGTGTGTGGACTCGGATGCCATAGCAATGTAGCTTGATCAATCATAAAATCAGTAGTCTACTAACAGTTTGCAAATCCATGTCCTACCCTTTCTTGTAACCTGATAAAATCAATCCATGGTGATGAACGTCATAGGAGATGTTTAATACACAAGCATTCTGAGCATTTTTCCGGCTTGCTGGCGTTCTTTTAGGTTAGGCTATTTCATTCAAGTCAATATAAAAACAATTATGCTATGTCTAGCATTATTTTATGTTACTGAGCATAACAAATAAATTGGTCGCAAAACGGTGTCCACTCACATGTTCAACTTTTAGTCTGCTTGTTACGGTCACAAAATTACAATTAATACAGTCACATTACTATAAGCTATAGCCTATTTGAGATAGCCCATGATCACTAGATTTTATACAAATGTTACTGTCACGATTTTGTTAATGGTGATCAGCAACCAAATATTGATAATGTGGAAGTTACCGCCTTTTCCCTTGGTGTGCCACTCTTTCTGCAGACAATGCAAAGGCAGAGTACAGTAACTTAATAAGTTTGAGCTTTTATGTAGATCCTTTCTTTCTTTCTAGATTTTCCTTTTTAAAACATCTAAATGCCTAATTTCAAGTGTCTTACATATTATTAATTTTGAATGATCCCAAAGACATTGATTGACACTGATTAGCATGCTCAGGTGTGTTTGATTAGGGTTAGCGCTAAACTCTGCAGGAAAGTGGACCTCGACCTCGACCTGCAGGAAAGTGGACCTCAAGGAAAACAATATTAATACCCATGGAACTAAATATATGGTCGAAAGCCACAGGTATTAATTTTGTGTTATGTGATTTATATATTTTCAAGGATAGCCAGCCTCTGCATTGCATTTTTTCAATCACTAAGGACCATGGATACAGCTAAAAAAATTTGGTTACAGCTAAAAAAAATGTTTAATGTTCTACTGAAGAAAACGAGTGTAATGAGTGATTGTGGATCTGGGGTTTCTAGGATGTTATGGGTGATTGCTAGGGTGTGATGAGTAGGGTTTAGAGCAGTGGTTCCCAAAGTAGGGGTCGCGGCCCCACGGTGGGTCGCAGGACCCCGGCGCAGGGGTCGCGAGATGATTTCGATATAGGCTTTATATATTTTTGTTTCAATTAATTTAACTCTTTCGCATCGCACGTACGATCACACCGGTGTGATCAGTCTAGGCTAGTCCCTGGAGTGTACGACCACACCGGTCAGTGCATGACGTGAAATTCAAATGTGCTCTCGCGAGTTGGCTGGCGCTGAGCCAGAGACAAGTGCGCTCAGAGCTGTCATCACAACTTTTCAGTGTTTTCAACCACATAATGTTTATTTTAGGTTTCAGACATATAAGTACTAGAAAAAACAATACATTTAGAGTTTGTAAAATACACACTGATGTCAAAGGAAGAGGCAATAATAATCTTTTTCATTATAATTAGACACATTTTATTCATATCAGATACACATTGTGTAAGTAACTTTAAAGTTTACTCCATTATTCTCCCAGTTCACCAGCCACTTACTTTTATGTATTTCGGGAGAAGTGGATGAATTCACGTGTTGTAAATCCAACAGATCTGATTCTCTGAACTGCGTCTGCGGCACAAACTAAGATGGCGGCGCCCATCGCGCATACAGCTCAACTAACGCGATCGTTATAAAGGTGTTTAAACAACAAAACACTTCCACTTGCATATATTTGACAATCGGAATATCAGCTATTTCATGCCATATCTAACAAATTTGTTAATATTTTGAATAAAAAAGGAAAAATGACAAAAGCAGATCATTCATTCAGCTCTGTTGTTGCTGAGGTATGTAACGTGACAAGCAATGACGCGTCACCATGGAAAGCATAAAGTGACACATCTAGCGGATTAGCATGAGTGTGTGTGTGTGTGTGTGTGCGTGTGTGTGCGTGTGCACGTGTGTGTGCGCGTGCGCACGGGTGTGAGCACGCGTGTGAGCAGCTCAGACTTACTCGACTGGTTCCTGATGGCAGAATAATGAACGAGTTCAACCCAACATAGCTGCACAGTTACTTTCCGAGAGAGAACAGGTGGATATCGAGCAGCTCATGCAGAAGTGTAACACTGATTTTGCAAGCAGAACAATAAAATATAACTTTGTGTGCTTTGAGACTGGGCATAAAATCGATTTGCTGTACATTTCACGCGACAAGAGGTGTTTTTTTTGGGGGGGGGGGGGGGGGGGGGGGTCGCGGGGCAGCAGCGCATTTATCATGGGGTCGCGGGCTAAAAAGTTTGGGAACCCCTGGTTTAGAGTGTTAAGGATGTGGATGTTGTGGTATTGCTGGAATGTTATGGGTGGTTTCTATGATAATGCTTTAGTGTTTTAGGTTGTTGAAACACACTTAGCCATTGTTAGGGTACTATGAATGGTTGCAAGGGTATTGCTAGTGTGTTATGGGTAGTTTGTAGGGTATTGTTTGGGTGCTATTGGTGGTTACCAGGATGCTATGGCTGGTTTCTATTATATTGCTAGGGTTTTCAAGGTGGCTATAAGATGTTTCTTTACTAAGACAAAAGAGTCAAAACAATGATCCTAGTGCCCCCAGTCCAGTGATATTCTGGCACAGCTACATGCTCTGAGGTATCAATCATTCCTAGCACACTTAAGGGGTCTGTTCAGATCCCGTACACCAAATATGAGCATTAACAACCATATCTGTCTGCTCGCTCAGAGTAAGAGGTAAGCAGTGCTGGGTAGTAAGTGATTACATGTAATCAGATTCCAAAAATTAAGTGGTTGTTATTAGATTATTTTAAAATACTCATAATAAAACCAAAGATTCTTTTTATTGATTGATGATTACATAGTTTTCACACAATAGCAATACATTATTCAGAATTTATTGATTCTCAATACTAAATAAACAGTCTTCCAGTTTTGTGGACATTCACATAGGGACCAGTCACTAGTCAGGTGGCCATAAATGCATATAAAACTGAGAGGCCATTATTGCTGGATAGTAATTGATTACATGTAATCTGGATTATGTAATCTGATTCAAAAAATTGTAATTAGAATTTATTACATTTTATAATACTCAGTAATCAGACTACAGTTACTTTTTATTGGTCACATGATTGAATATTATTCATACAATAACAATTGATTCTACCTAATTCTTCATTTTCATCTTTTATTTATTTTTTTTTAATCCGTGCTTTTGTCTTTTTAAACACATAAAACTGCAATAATTCACATTATTTCTTATTTACATATAATGCAGGGATTCATTTTTTTTTTTGTTAGCTGGACCTTATCTAATATATTTACTTGAAATACTTCCTGGGATTTTAAGGTGAGTTAATAATTAAGTAATAAATTTGCATGTTCACAGTCCACTCATGTTGGTACAATATTATCATTGTACAAGATTATCCTATTTAAAACAATGTGATATGAGGATAAGGTAAAAAGTTATCAAAAAGTATACTTATTATATTACCTAAAATGTGTAATGTAATGGATTATGTTATAATTTACAACTAAAATTTTTGTTATGTAATTTGGAATCAGTATCAAACTAACATTTATAATTAATCTACAAAGTACTGGAGATAAGAGGTTGCTTTTAGTTCATTCTCTATTGGAGCTGAGTGACAGATCTCATACAGGAGATTGTGGCAATGACAGTGAAAGAGAGTGGTGACAGAGTCAAAAATGTGATGAATGTTCAACTACATGCAAATGAGAGGCAAAGAAACTTGTGACAGCCAGTCAATACAGTGAAGGCAGTGAGGGTTGTCATAAGCATATCGTAGGTTTGTCATAAGCAAATCAAATAATTACATTGCATACTACTATATTCAATTCAGATCTTAAGTTTATAACTGTTTACATGCTTGTTAGTTTTTTTTAAATTAGGGGATCCACACGGTAACAGTCTCTAGCAAGCACCACTAATAAAGTGTACTCACCTGGTCTTCAAAAGAAAGTGCTTGTCCCACATCTCGAGGGAAGCCATCTATAACTATACCGCTGGCCTCTGGAATCTTCATGATCTTCTGCTTGATCTCAGTTATGGTTGTTTCCTAATGGGCATGAATAACATATACAGGTCAAAATATAACATAAAATGTAACATTCTACCTAAAAATGTAACATTCTACCTAAAAATTGAAATTTACTGTTTTTCCACTGTAAATTGTAAGATAAATTCTTGTTTTTTACTTCCAAAACAATACTTTTAAAAGTATTTTACTGTAAAATCATGTGAAGTGCCCCATTAGGTCAATTACATGTTTTTACAGGAGTAAATGAACCGTTAACAAATTAATAGGTTTTTACTAGGGCTGGGACAACGCGTCGAGGTCATCGATGACGTCGACGCAAAATATGCGCATCGATTTGTTGACCTGTTTTTATTTCTCTAAAAAACGTTTGCAAAACGTTTACCTTATGTGCGCTGAATATACGCGATGGCCGGATCAACATTCTGTCCAACGTTATATAACCAATCCAGGGGTTTTTCTGCATCAATCTTTTTTTTTGGCGGCTGTCAAAGCCTTATTTGATCGGTTAGTGATGTAGAATAGAATGACTCAGCCCCAGCTGCGCGCGCACTCACAGTCTTCAAACAACACGAGCGCTTCTTGCTCTCTCTCTCCCTTGTAAATATTAATCAAAATCATTAAACACGATAGAAAAAGGGCGAACCACCAAAGTTTCACGCGCGCTCACGCACTCACAGTCTCCAAACTACACGTGCGCTGACTTGCTCTCTCTCTCTCTCTCTCTCTCTCTCTCTCTCTCTCTCCCTCATGCATATCAACCAAAATCATTAGACATGATAGAAAAAGGGCGGAACGCCAAAGTTTCACGGGGAGCATTCAGAGATTTTTTTTTTCTCCATGACAGGCTGCTGGCTCCCACTGTTATTTTTATTTTATTTTATTTTTTTTGGAAAATAACTCTCTGTATTAGCTTAAAGCCCTCAAGTTAACATTGGTTACTGTATTCTTTCAATTGCTCTAAACAAGTATTTTGGGTGACCTTTTTTATTGAATGCTAGACATCAAGTTGTTGTTATTTTCATCTGTAAGAAGAACTTTTTTTCAGTAAGCTAGGCCCTACGTGTTCAATAAGCTTGTTTCAGTAAGCTATGTGTTTTCAAGGCTTCAAGGTTTTATTGAATGCTGTCTATATACAAGTGCAAAGTAATGCATTCTTAGTCTTTCATTTTGTAATTTTAAGAGCAATAAACATATATTGCAATGTTAAGGAATT
The DNA here is from genome assembly GCF_023724105.1 of Carassius gibelio. Lineage (NCBI taxonomy): Eukaryota > Metazoa > Chordata > Actinopteri > Cypriniformes > Cyprinidae > Carassius > Carassius gibelio. The sequence continues at coordinate 6,910,909 of NC_068397.1, forward strand.
CATGTTTTTTTCATTCAGATATGTAAATCAACATGTATAAATTGTTAGTAGTCAATTAATGGGGAGATAATCGAAATCGAATCGGTCTGAAAAAATTTATCATTAGATTAATCGATGCATCGAAAAAATAATCGCTAGATTAATCGTTTAAAAAATAATAGTTTATACCAGCCCTAGTTTTGACTATAGCATTTTTACATTTACATTTTACATTACGATCGCAATTTTGAAATCAGCACATACAAGTCACCTTCTAATTACTGTACTTCAATAGCAGTTGATTGGTTGTTTCAATAGCAGACATGGTTGCTCGTTTAACAAGCAGCTTTCCAAATACAGGAAACTCATTTCTGTAGCAATTCTGCAGTCCTCATAGATCAAGTACCAGTAGGGAAAATGTGCTTTGTAATTCTAGGCTGTTTTTAAAAGCATACGATGGAGATCTAACGTCAGTACCAGATTGTTCTAAAAATAACTCTTACATCAGACATCAATTGTTGCCCAGTATGGACTGCAATTTGTGTGTGACCAAATGCTCTTTTTACAGTTTTTACCACTATCTGAAGCGATCCAGGCACGGTTCAAAGCAGAGGACATTTTTAGAATGCAAACAGACTGCCAACCACAAACCAAACGTCAATGTCCAAAACACTGTCTTGCATCACATCCAGATCCAACAGCCGGTCTCCCTTATATGCAAAGCTGTATGTGGTTTGATCAAGCTCATGATAAAATGAATGTGAGTTCAAAGAATAATGAACAAGAATTCATATGTTTTTGAGGAAAATCGATCCAGCAGCAATTGTGAATCAGTTGGATCTGCTTTTAAAATGCACATAGTTTGCAATTGAAATCTTTTTTCAATCCTTCTGGCTTTTAGAATTAAAAAATAATGTCATTTTTACACAAACAAAAGAGGTATCCTTGAAAAATGCCTTTGAGTTATGTGTTAATATAATAAAGGTAAGCAGTGTTTACTGCTATTTTGGTGATCCAAAATAGCAGTAAACACTGCTTACCTTTATTACTGACTTTTCATGTATGGGCAAAAAGAGTTGAAGCTCCAAAAAGTTTCATTTACATCACAGGAAAGCAGCTGGACTGACAAAGTCTCCTTTTCAGCCTGTTGTGCACATGAATCAGCAATCAACATTCGATTGTATGATGTGAGTCTGTTCGCAATCAAAGGTAAATACACATTATATTTGCTGCTTTGATGCACCATGTACTCAAAGGTCTAAAGTCATCCATAACTGCCCTATAATGCAAGAATGGCATAGAGTCAGGGTTTCCACTCAAAAGATAAAAGAAAATGTGATTCTTTGAAGTAAAATCTCTTTAAATATATTATATTATAAATTTTTACACATTGTGTTTTTGTGTGACTATAAAGTAACTGGATTATGGGGTTGTTTTTAACTTTTAATTAACCTTAATGTTAAGGAAACATTCTCCAAACAAAATGGGAACATTCCATGTACATAAAATAGGTTTTAAAAACTTTTTAAACTTTTAGTGCTTTTCTAGAGTATTAAGCCTTAAATGTTTACTATCTATCTGACTGGTTTCTTCTTTAAATTACAAACCCGACTGCAAAAATGTTGGGACCCTGTACAAATTGTGAGTAAAAAAGGAATGGAATAATTTACAAATCTCATAAACTTACATTTTATTCACAATAGAATATAGATAACATATCAAATGTGGAAGGTGAGACATTTTGAAATGTCATGCCAAATATTGGCTCATTTAGGATTTCAGGAGAGCTAGATATTCCAAAAAAGTTGGGACAGGTAGCGATAAGAGGCCGGAAAAGCTCAATGTACATATACATTTTACATGTACAATTTGCAACTTATTAGGTCAATTGGCAACATGATTGGGTGTAATAAGGGCCTCTCAGAGTGGCAGTGTCTCTCAGAAGTCAAGATGGGCAGAGGATCACCAATTCCCCCAATGCTGCAGCGAAAAATAGTGGAGCACTATCAGAAAGAAGCTTCTCAGAGAAAAATTGCAAAGAGTTTGAAGTTATTCAAGAGATTCAGAGAATCTGGAACAATCTCATAAGGGTCAAGGCCGGAAACCATACTGGATGCCTGTGATCTTTTGGACCTTAGACGGCACTGCATCACATACAGGAATGCTACTGTAATGGAAATCACAACATGGGCTCAGGATTACTTCCAGAAAACATTGTCGGCAACCACAATCCACCGTGCCATTTGCCGTTGCCGGCTAAAACTCTATAGGTCCAAAAAGAAGTTCTTTTTGGAAAACTGGGACACCATGTCATCTGGACTAAAGAGGATAAGGACAACCCAAGTTTTTATCATCGCTCAGTTCAGAAACCTGCATCTCTGATGGTATGGGGTTGCATGAGTGTGTGTGGCATGGGCAGCTTACACATCTGGAAAGGCACCATCAATGCTGAAAGGTATATCCAAGTTCTAGAACAACATATGCTCCCATACAGACGTCGTCTGTATCAGGGAAGACCTTGCATTTTCCAACATGACAATACCAGACCAAATACTGCATCAATTACAACATCATGGTGGCCAAAACTGTTAGAACTCCTGACAGACCCAAAAATATTCTTCTGCAACTCAAGCCAACAACTTTCCCTTTAACTCCCAATATATCTGTCTAGTTTATTTTCCAGTCCAGTCCATCATTTTCAATATACCTGCACATTCCTTCTAGGGGTGTCCATGGTTAACCGAGTAACCAATTAACCATTAAAAATTGCATAACCAAGTGAAACATTTTGCTAGGTTAAGTGACGTCAATGGCGTGCATTGAATTTAGTTGTAATACATTTTTGCACCACTAGAGATCGCCAGAGCGCTCCCAGACATTTGTAATGTCCACAAGAAGTAATTTTTCTAATATGAAGCGGGCAAAGAAAAGTACAGCGTTGGAGCATTTTAAAATTGAGAGTGACGGGGCAAAATGCAATTATTGCAATACAGTGCTTAGATATACTTCAAGTACAACATCGTTGTTGTAATCTCAACAGCCAACACCCGGGCATCATTAGGCCGGCGACACACTGGATCTGTGGCGAAAGCGTCTCAGATGCGTGGCGTTTCTGTTTTTAATTAGGCTCCCATGTTAACAGGTTAGAGCTTGCCGACTGCCTGCGTGAGACGCGCGGCTCGACGCGTGCATGCTAGAAATAGAACCGACGCCTTGTTGGAAGCATTTCCAGGAAAAATATAATAGGAAAATATGTTTATATGTCATGTCATACATATGAATTCATGACATTTTGATATTTGAAAGTCTATATGTCTATATGACATAAATTCAGATATAAATATAATTAAAAAAAAAAAAATTATCGATTTTCAAATATTGTACCTGTCAAACATAGTCATAGTCATAGCCTTAGCGAGGCGGCCGCAGAGCCTGCTTGTTACCTTCGCCTAAACACGGAAAGTTACATAACTATTACTAGAGCCTGTTCCTTTATAACATAGCCAAAGGTCGTGTATATATGCTTTATACATTTTAGGCTTATTCTCAAATTCAGATTGTGTTAGGGGGCGGGATTATTAGGCAGAGTTAATAGGATAATTTGACCGGAGAGATAAAATTTTGTCTGACATTTCATTTTTTTTCCGGCCAATGTCCAGCAATTACCGGGCAACGGAAACCCTGGCGCACACTATGGTTAACCGAGTATTAACCGCTAAGGGCCTCGGTTAACGGTTAATGAAAAACTTAAAAACGTGCAGCCCTAATTCCTTCCATCACAGGTAGTTCCAGCTATAGTTCATTTTATGGTTACTTTAATGGCCAATTCAACAAAAACAACTGAAACCTCTTAAACTCTAACAATTTTGGTCACCACTGTATATATATATATATATATATATATACAGTATATATATACAGTATATTAATGTTAGTTAATGCATTAACTAATTCATCAACAAATGCAATCTTACTTGTAAGGTGTTACGGAAATGTGAATAGAAATGACGAAATGGGTATACAAATAAATGCCCCAGAGAGACACGTCTTGTTATTGTTGTCTTTTTAACACCTTGATACCAAAATAGAAAGAAAAATTCAAGAACCAGTGACACAGCACTTGTCAAGACTGAAAGCCTTATATAAATACCACATGCAATATTACATTTCATTGACGATTAAAAATGATGGATGGTAGTTATTCCTTGCACAATGTCTGATAGCATCTATCATTACTTCCTGTCTTTTGCTATACTGAGAGTAGACAGGCAAAGTCGCAGGACACTGAACAGGCACACTCTTAAAAATAAAGGTGCATCACGGTGCCAAAGAATAACCTGTCTAAATGGTTCCATGAAGAACCTTTAACATCTGAAGAATCTTTCTGTTTTACAATATATTCTTTGTGGTGAAAGAAGGTTCTTCAGATTCTAAAAAGGTAAAAAAAAAAAAAAAAAAGAGATTGTTCTTTAAAGAACCTTTGTCTAAACATTTATATGTGGAACCAAAAATCGTTCTATGAAGAAACTTTTAAGCAACTTTGTTTTTAATAGTGAATGTGTTTGGTCAGATGTTTGGTACAGACTGATTTAGTAGCTTATTTTAATAATTTTTTTTTGTATTTTTGTAAATGTTTACTTGTACTTTCTGTACACTTTCTAAGCTTTCTCCTGTAACAATCAATATGTATGATTTGTTCAGGTGTATCTTATGACACAGAGACTGGTATACATTCCCTTTTACAGTCTGGGGAGAGTCTCCTCTAATCCAGGAAGTCATTAGTGGAAGGTGGCTTTATTTCACTGACAGTGTCAGTGTCGACCTGTGTAAAAGTACAATGGACTAAAGATTAAATGACAAGGGTTGATCGTTTTATCCTCTAGTCAATAATCTTTGCAGACAGACTGCCTCTTCTAAAAATGTACAAAGCATTTCTGGAATTCTTCAGGGAATCAACAACCAGTAGGGGCTCTTATCTTCTGTTTCTGTTTCAAAAGCCTTCCTCACTAAAATGCAGTGCCCTCATTTCCAGCACCACACTTCTGTGCTCTGTTCTCAAATGGAAAGTTAATATGCAGGAAAGGGATTGTGGGTACATTGTTATAGGGACGGAAATTTAGGAAGTGGTCTTATTGTTAGGTCTGGTAATATACAACCCCAAAAAATAGTACTGTAAGTACTTGAGTTACTTTCACCCAACTGAGATTCTCACTTCAATAACAGACACTTTATTCGTAAAGAAAAGAAGAAATTAACTCAGGAAATATCTAATTTGGAGCCATGTCTAAAGATCTGCAAGCCATTTTAACTCTTCATCTAACCACATCTAAACCAACATGAGTGATAACCTTTACCCCTTAATTTTGATTCAAAATGTATTTAATAGTCCCCCTGAAATGTGTTTTATCTGTGATAAATACAGCATGGCTAAAACTATTATTCAAAACAATAAAATCTAAGAAAAACGTTCATTGAAGTATACATCCTTTTTGTACTGTAAAAATGAAAAAAAAAAAAAAAATGTTGGGTTGTTGACATGAATTTAGCCCCATGTGGTGTGACATACATTCACAACAACATTTTTCCAATTGTTCAATAATTATTCTAGATGCAACTTTTATGAACTCATATTAATTGAAAGGCTACACTGAATATTTGTGCTTTGTAAATTTATTTGCAGCACTACATGTGTCACATGTATATTCAATTTTGTTCTGTTTCGGTTTTCTGTTCCCGTTTGCCTTCCTGAGTTTCCTGGTTTGTTCTTATAGTTACTAAAAGCCACACACCTGTTTCAGTTCCTTTTTGATTACATTCCCTTTATATTTAATGGTGTGTTCTGATCATGTCAGATATATCATATTTACGCGTTACGCGTATGTTACAAAATATTATGTATAATTACCATAGAATATATAATGATTCCGTTTACATCACCTTTATTAATTGAACAAAAACAGGGTAAATGATGATGCACATGCTTTATTCATCATTTTGTAGGTGTAGTTAAGAAAAAAAAGAAGAATTTTATGCAGAAAAGTTAAATAGCATATCGTTCTTACCAAAATGACTACTACTGTACATACCTTATGCAGATATGTATTTGAAACTAAAATGTATATGTTAAACAATTATTAATCATTGCCAAGTTCATATCAACAACCTTTAATTTGTTAATTGTTCATTTAAGTAGAAATTACCAGTCAGCGCTACTTATGATTATTTCCAAGACAATTTTAAATAATGAAGCCAATTTATATTGGGCATCTAATTATGCAGAATTATAATATTGAACACTGCATATGCGTCACAGTACTGCTGCTTTGTAGGAGCATGGATAATTTTACTAACTTTTGTAATAAAAAAATAAAAAGATGAAAACACACATAACAAGGTTGACATAAACAATTCCAGACAAGGGAGAACAGAATGGGCTAGAACTCAAATAGGGCGGATAACGAGGGGCAGACAGGTGATGAGGATAACTAATAACGAGGAACAGGTGATTACTAATAATGGGAAACAGGAACTAAACAGGAACCTACACGTGACAGTATTGTTATAGGAATGTCACCTATAGTACATACAGCAATGATCCATCAAATACCACAGAAACTGGTACAATCTGTGGTATCAGGCAGATCATAATTTAAAATAAATATTTGTGTAGGTTAATTATTTAAAAAGGAAACTTTCTTTGTTTGCTTTTAAAATTGGCATTAGCATACATGACATTACACAACAATCCTTAAATGTATAGTGTCTTCTGTAAAAAGACATAACCCTCCATGAATATGTAAATGATGTAAATCACATAATCTAATATGTTAATAAATATATTTGTGTATGTGTGTTGAATGTTGAAGTAAAAATAAGTGTTACGAGCATTTGTTCAGTCTTCACATACTGTTCACATAAACTGGCATTTGGGATTCTAAAAATGGGTCAGTCTTTGATGGGAAAAATAGGATAAATAGGAATACTTCAAAAGTAAGAATCAAACTCAATTCTAAATATGACATTCTAGATTTTTTTTTAAATATACATTTTTGGCCTTTTTATTCCTTTATTTTTCAGACAGGACATTGGAGAGATTACAGGAAAGTATTGGGTAGACAACAATCTGTTAAATAAATTATATTTGTTTTTGTGTGTGTGTGTGTGTGTGTGTGTGTGTTGTCCTATTTATTGACATATTTAATTGCTGAAATGTGTTTTGGACCTTTATATTCTCTTAAGTCCTGTCTTCATGCACATACCTGTGGTGCCAGTTCCCCATTGGTGATGATCCTGGCAATCAGACTCCATTTCCTGTTGCTGGTGGCGTTATGGATCATCTTCTTCCTAAGTAGCTCACCCACTGAGACATATTCAAAGCCATAACGCTCTGCAATCTTCAGACACTGTGTACCTTTACCGCTGCCTGGGCCACCTGTTTGGGAAGATAGCAGCAAGACTTATGAACCCATACTGACTCACTCGCAGACACACACATTCCTGCCAAGAGGAAATGTAGCCTGTCATATTCAGACCAATATAACAATTTTATATTGCTTTTGTGTAAAATTTCAGTAAAGAAGTTCATGTTGAGTCATTTTAGACAGCTAATCTAATTGTGCTCTGTAAAAGAAAATAGTAAAAAAAAATAAATAAATAGCCAAAACAGAATTAAAGGGGTCATGTGATGTTGCTAAAAAGAACATTATTTTGTGATTGCAAATCTCCCCACATCGTGATGTAAACATGTGGGGGCGTGTTAGAATGAGCTGTTTTATGAAGGCATGGTTGACTCTTAACTTTTATAAAGAATATCTCTTTGGATTTCTTTATGCACCAAGAGTTGGTAACACTCTTAAAAGAAAGACATTTTTTTTAATTGCATCATATGACCCCTTTAACTGTCTCTGGGTGTTACGTTCCAGAATGAATCAGTGGTTTGAACAAATTGGTTGAGTTAAAAATTCAGTGACTCACTCATTCAGACAATCAATTGTTTGGTTCCTGAAAAAAGTTTTAATTAATCTGTTGAATGAATAATTCAATGACTCTTTCATCAACAGTAACTTATCGCCACTTATAGGTGAAACAATGTAACCTGCTGAAAGAGTCACTGAAAAATCCTCACCAGTAATACACAGACTATGGTATGTCTGCTCCAACAGAGACAAGTGGAGTAAACGATACAGTACACCACCTGAGTGCTGTTGGACTTTTAATCAGCAAATTATAGGACTAGAACTAATTGCTTTGTAATAATATTAATAAACATACCAATATTAAAATATTTTACATACACCAAAGTGTATTATGGACTGAATTCCCAACAAGCTACAGACATTGGTTATCAGTATCAGTTTCTGCCACTGAAATGCATATCAGTTGGCCACCACAAGAAACAGAACTAAAACCCTGAAAATTTCCATAAACAAAATAGAAAGCCATGCAGTGATGGTACAGCTATCTCAAAAAGATAATACTGCAAGTGGGTGGTCACTTGACTGATGGGATATGCACATTATTTGCTTGAGGGTCACATTCTGCAGAGATAACTTTTCTCTCACAAATTACATCAGCCAACTTAAAGAGACATACATGCTGTTCAGGGAAGTCTGATAAGGCAGGAGGGAAATGTACAGCTATCAGATAGCTCTGTCGTAAATATTAGCATCCCTAGTAAACAGCGTCCCTGTTTACAGCAGATATCCATCTCAAATGCATCACCAGTGAACACATGTAATTGGATTTTGATGAGAGGGTGGTCTCTGATTTCATGATCACATCGTTTATTACATCAGTATGTTACTGCATACTGATCAAGAAAGTCAATGCTGCTGCTCTTAAAAATAGCTTACTTGAATTGTAATTTACAAACACAATAATTCGAACCAAATACTTAGTTATTTTAGTCGAATTCTGTATGTTCTGTATATTATTAATATTAAAATTATTTCTAATAGAAATAAGGCTATAATTATTTTTAATGTTATGGCCAATATCAACGATCTGTATCATATAGTTAAAATTAATATATGTAAAAAAAAAAAAAAAAAGAGAGCGAAAGAGAATTTAGGCATAACAATTAACAATAAAAGATTTAAATAAATAAAGATGGATTTTCATTTTGATAATAAAAGAAAAAAAAGCTTGTTCTGAATAATAATAACAGAAAAGTGACTTTCTGTCATCTATTATTCTATTATACACACTCATCAAAAGTTTTGATTCTGTAAGATTTCTTTTTTTTTTTTTTAAAGGTTGCATTTCTTGATCAAAAATATTGTAAAACAGTAATATTGTAAAATATTATTACAATTTAAAGTAATAGAACTCATCAAAATATGCCTATTTGGTTGTGTCTTATTCATTATCAAAAGTATCTAATTTAATGGAAACTGTTATACATTTTTTATCTCAGGATTATACAAATGTCTTTTCTATCACTTTTGATCAATTTAATGCATTCTTAACAAAGTCATAATTTCTTAAAGTAAAAAAAAAAAATTGTGTGGTAGTATATTTTCTTACAAATTCAAGCATAAAACAGATTCAAGGCTGGTGTTCCTTTCCATTAGTCTGGCAAGTGTGATGATGTACCCAGTTTTTGGCCTTACCTATAATGAGGATGACTTTGGGTCTGGGTCTAGATGGGTCAAACACTTCATATTCCTCTATGAGCTCAGCTGTCTCAGACAAGTCTGAGTCACTCTCTATGGAAAACTGGTTGATGGGTGGGAGGCGTTCATATCTCCGATATGGGAAATTGGGACTGTCCGGGAGAACTGCATGGAAGAATGCAAATAGTTATTCATGAGAGTTTCTGATCTCCTCAACAATAAATAGCAAAAGGTTTACAGGAAATCCCATTAAGGTATATCACTGGAAAAATAGGTTTTGTTTAGAGAACAAACTCACTATGTTTTACTGTACAGGTACTTTGCATTCATTTGCCTTTTTGTATTGCCTCGAGGTGGGTAGAACAATGTTGCCCAGCCCAAAGAAAGGACAACCCCTACCGATGGTTGCCATGCTCTGACAACACCCAAATAATGAATAATGAGCCTGCTGTGCGATACACAACAACACAACAGTCTGTGGCCAGTTCTAGTTTGCATGAATTTGAGCATCGCCCACAATTTGGAGTTGAGTTGGCTGATGACAACACCTCCTACTCACCATTGCGGAAAAAAGATCGGCGTGACTGCCCACCATTGAGAGGCGGTAATGACTTCTTCTCCTGTCCGACGAACGTGTCCCACCGAACTTTGTCAGTCCCGCCGAGCTCCCTCACCTTCTTAAGGCAGGTCTCTAGATAGTCTAGGGGGTCATCAGGACGGTAGTACATCAGACCAGTCAGCAGACTCTAGGAAACCAGTGAAAAATCAGAGAGGTGTACTGTGTTTATCTGTTCACTGGTAACATGCATTGTAGGTAATCTTTGGTATTTGTATATGTTATTATTATATGATTATATACATGAAATATATCCTGCACACACACACACACACACACACACACACACACACACATATATATTGCAGTGTGATACCATTTAAAATGATTTTAAAGTATTAACAGCATTTTGTTCATTCTTTTATAATTATAATGAATGGTAATTTTATGACTCCCTTTAGCAACTTCTGTACATGGAACATTCAAATTTATAAAAATTTATTTTTTACACTGCAGGGCAGTTTAAAATGGTGAAAAACAAACTCTGAAAAACGACAGCTCCTAAAATATACACATTCTTACATATTTCATATAAGGACCCTAATCTAAATCATCACCATCACCCTCATCATATGCCTAGGATATTCCAGACCAAACTCTCCAAACAGTAGAAGATTTTTGACATGGGTTTCATTAGTGTCCCCCTGGGACTGCACTAACAGTTTAAAGAGAGGTATTGACTCTAGAATTATATTGTTCACAATACAATAGTAAAATAATAATAATAGGTCACTGTAAAACTGACGTGAGAACAATCCTTAAATACGTGTTATTTCTTATTACACTTGACTCTCATAAGCATAGGCTTCTGACAACACGCCTACCATAATAAACAGCGATGGACAATCAACGACGTTAACTCGAATTTCAGACACGATCGATATTTTCAGCTTTATGCGCAAAAACGCGCGCACACACTAGCAACTATAAGCACATAAATAAGCCTCGATAATTTCCTTATAATCTAATCCAATGCAACATTCAACAACTCACTTTGCATTAGACTATTTATAACATACAGTACCCCACATGCACGCACATTTAAATGAATCATCACCTTTTTATTGTGAATAGTCAACTTTAATCTGATAACATTTTTTCATAACCGTATATCGAACCAACATTGCTTTTGTATGGTGATTGCCAGTTTTCGGGCATACATATGCACAAAACATAAGAAGGACAACTTCTCCATGTTGTCCTTCTTAACAGCTGATGATGGAAACATCTTCTTTACAGAAACAAAAGTTCAGACACGTAAATGCTCACCTCAAATAGTTGAGGTATCTCTCTTCTGGAGAGATATTCCTTCGCATCGTTGGTGTTCATATCTGTTTCGGGAAAACTCTCGATCCTGTTGCGTTGAGTGTAGGATGTATTCTGTTGCAGGTTCACGAATCCGTGATGTTGCGATCTTAACGCATTCTCCAAGTGCCTAATAAACGAGGTGGATACAGACAGCTACAATCTCAGGAAACCGTTGCGCCATTTACATGCTGCTTCCAAGCTCTCCTCCAGTGTTGCTCTTAGTCTTAGTATCTCTCGTCAGTGTTTGAAACCGCCAACACAGCGCGAAACACCTGCACGCTGCCCGCGCGCTGATCGAGTGACTCAAGAGTTGGCCAGCTGATGCGCGCGTCTCTGGAGTTCAGAGGAAGCAGTCTCTGAAAATCACTTTGGCAGATTAAGCCATTAAGATAAACATTCATATAATTTGAATTAATATCAGATCTTGAATAGACCTCTGTGCGCACATCTTTACATTTCAAAAAGCTTTTATTTTTATTTTTTTATTTTTTATTTTTTTTTCTGTTTGAATATATAATTTTAATATGCCTATACGTTTCATTGAATAACCCATTTATATTTTGATAATTAACATTTTACAGTACGTACTGTATAGTAAAATATACAATAATGAATTGCTAATATATTGTATAATTTAGCCTAATAAATGCATTTTATAATGATCTAAAATGACACAATATTTTATGTTATGTAAAATTACTTTGTTGTGACAGATGTGTTGTGAACTGGCCAGATCATGGTGTCCAAATTTCCCAGAAATGGAACAATAAAGTCTATTCTATTCTATTCTATTCTATTCTATTCTATTATTAGTTTATTATATTCTGTTCTGTTCTATTCTATTCTTATTATATGTATTAATATATTATAGGCTATATTATATTAAACTGAAATTAAATATAATGAAACAAATTAAATATATTATAAAAACTGTTAAATATGATCAAATCTGTTGAATAACTTAATCTAAATAAATAAATTACATGACACAATATGTATCAATGTAGAGAGTAAGAGAGAGAGAGAGAGAGAGAGAGAGAGAGAGAGAAAGAATTCAATGAATCTCATTTTGGTGTTTCTAACTCCTACATTAGCCTAATACTAGTTGCCTGTGTAGTAACCTCTCACATAATTTAAGCAGCAAGGCCACACAGGCACCAAATGTTCCATGCTGGATTTTTTACATTTTTAGCCTCCATCTGTTCTTTAATCTCAGTTAATCCACTGTCGGTGTTCCAGTGCCTGCTGATAAACAGGTCCTAGGAATATCGGCTATTGTGTAAATCAGACAACGTTTGTAAGGTGGGAATGCTTTTGATTCTCAAACATCCATCATGTGAGGAGAGAAGAACTGCTGCTGTCTGAAGTGACTGAAAAAAAGTCTTAGGTACATCTATCAGATTAATCTTGTGCATAATGCTTGTTGGATTATTCGTGAAATTGAGCTGCCTTTTTTTGTGAGTAGGGGAAAATAGTATAAATACAGAACAATTTTGAATTTAAATAAGCATTATAACGTAATTTCTGCTTGATGATGGCCCCTATTAAAATTTTATAATTCTGTTTATAGTTTATGGGACCACAGTTATTGCTTAAATTTATGGGATCTGAGACAAAAAAAAATATGGATAATATGTAATGCATAATCATATAATCATGTCCTCCTTTTTCTTCTCATGTGTTTTAATTTTTTTTTTTTTTTTGCTACAAAAACATGTGAGCAGAGCACAGTCTATGGAGCAGAGGTATGACTTTTATCTCGAAAAATGGGACTTTTAATCAGACCGGAAGTAAAACGCTTCCTGGTTGTAAATTGCAAATCTAGAATGCCATCAGCTGGTGATGAATCAAAATTGATTATTACAATTTACTGACAACATGTGCATTTATTTATTTGCTCGTTTCCATGCAATATGCATACAGTAATTATGTTGAGGTAAGTGTCTTTATTCATAGCTGTTGCAAAGCGTTTCTGTGATTCATTGAATGGACAGTGAAGCTTTCAGCAGTAATACACTCAGCTCAGTATTAAGGTTTAATTTTATGTTTAATGTTTAAATTCAGATTTGTTATATATAAGCACCAGACACACACACACACACACACACACACACACACACACACACACACATACTGGCATATGTGGTTTATGAGGTCATTGTGACTTTTTGGTGGTTTACGGGGACACACCTTTCCCAACATCCGATCAACATGAAAGTCGTGTCAAAAAATTTCATTTGATCTACAAAAGACAAATCAGGCTCCAAATTTTTTTTTTTACTTTCGTAACACACAGATATTAAATATGTGACATTTCACAGTCTTACGGGGTCAGACTGAATTGTGGTTTAGGAGGACACCTGGTTTATGAGGCCATTTTTACACACAACACACAAACCTAGTCTCAATCCTGGTTTAAGGGGACTGACAAACATTAATAACATTAGTTTGCTTTACTACTGAAAGAAGGGGTCTTCTATATTTTTACATTCCATAATTGAACTCCATAAACCAGTTCAATTATATATATATATATATATATATATATATATATATATATATATATATATATATATATATATAAATCAATTTAACAAGTGCTTTGTAGACTAGTTATGTAGTAAAATATTATACAGTATATGATCTAGGATTAAACTGTATCATTTGACATTTTGCTTGGAAGGGCAATGTAAATACATTTTTAATTCCATTCACAATTTGTAGCATGCCTGCCATCCAACAATCACAGTAAGTTTTGTGCTTTGTTACTTTTAATAAGAAATAAAGTATCATTTTTATCACTAAATTCAAAATATATATACAGTATATTTATTTTTGTTCAGCCACAGGGAGAAATTGGTAAAACACAGTGTCACATGAAGCTTTATTTTTAATGTTTGAAGAAATCATTCTTGGGATGAGTAAGGAGACTTGTGGAATGGAGACTTGTCAGAAAATGTGTACTCAGTGAAATCATGGCGTGGGGTGGCTTCACTTGTTACCATGTCTTGAGCAGTTCAGTTCTATATAAGAAAAGTTGTAGCCATTGCAGTGTGAAATGTCATCTCAGCTATCACAGCGGAATAATGTGTCAGCCTGAACATGCATTGTCTACACCAGGCATAGTTCTGCCTCATTGTAGTTTTAGTTGTAAATATTTATTGTAAAGCTGGATGTTGCAAAGTCTGAGATCTTTTTGTTTTAACTAATTTAATGTATTCTATTTAAAAACCTTAGTCACTTATTGAAACTATTCGATCGTTAAATAAGTAAAATCAATGTCAAATCTGCAATTGTGCTGATTTCTATTCAAGAAACAACACTACTAGTAGTCTCATGTTGCTTAACTAGGCTATATCAAACTATTAATGTAAAAACTACATTTTTAATGCAGTGTTTGTTGTATATATTTCTCAGAACGAATGGTGTGACAGTGACAGTAATGTGACAGTTAGTTATACACATTATCCATGATCAACTGAGGCAGTTCAGGTGTTTGTATTTTTATTTTCTTTTGTAAATTGCTGATTGCTTTTTTCTTGATGCTTAACAAAACCTTAAAACATAAATCAACAATATTATAATAAACTCAACAGTATTAGTAGGGGAGTAAAAAAACATGTTTAATTATTAAAAAAAAAAGTTTTTGATTGAGTAAAAAAAAAAAATTTTCACATGCAGGAATATTTTTTAAAAAACTTTTATAAACAGTAAATCATATAAGAACACTGTCACTCGATAACAAAACTTTACTTGTAAAAACACAATAAGATTACATTCTAGTGCTGTCAAAAGATTAATCACAATTAATCGCATCCAATATAAGTTTTTTGTTTACATGATGAGTGTGTACTACGTACAGTACATTATTATTTGTATACAGGTGCTGGGCATATAATTAGAATATCATCAAAAAGTTAATTTATTTCAATGATTCCATTCAAAAATGTAACCTTTTCACATTATTCAAATTTTCTGAGATACTGAATTTGGGATTTTCCTTAGTTGTAAAATAATTAAACATTTCAACTATATCAGTTTGTGTGTAATGAATGAATATAATATAAAAGTTTCACGTTTTGAATGGAATTAGTGAAATCATCTTTATCAACAACGATACTCTAAATATATGTGTATGTGTGTGTGTTCAAAAATATTGATATTTCGATAAATATCGATACAAAAATATCTGAACGGTACCAATACAAATTTCTCTAACTATCGATACACCGATACTAGCCGAGCAGTCAAGTTCACTTCTCTCCAAAGGCGCCTTGACAAACACCACACTTAACGCCCGTCTCGTCTCATTCGATCTGGTTAAATAGCTAAAGTGAATAGAAAGATGGAGAGTGCGGCAACCCCGTGGCCTGCTTTGGATGATAAAGAACAAAGCAGTTCTCAATGGTACACATGGTACCTGTGTTTGACGTACTGTGAGCTCTAGTGTGAAGGCGTATGACTCGCAGTTGCTTTCTCACACGGTACCAAAGCAAAACACAAAAATATTTTAATTTAAAGCACTTTCTATCACTAAAAATAAAACCAATGCCATTCTTTATACTTATTTACAATTATGTTTAAAGTTTTTCTACAATATAATTATGAAAAACAGTAAACAAGTTTCACCCAAATTTAATTTGTCTTAATGAAATTTAAACATTTTATTTTTCTAATAAATAAAGGGGCTTTGATATTAAAATTTAAACATGGAAGAAATATTGTGTGAATTATTTCTTTAAAAAAATAAAGTTTTATAAATTTTTTCAACAGTAATAGCAGTATTACATACATTCTACTAAATAATAGTAATATTTCTAGCACAATGCCTTTATGTAAAAATTAACCCTTATTTTGATGAGCTACTTTTATTTTGACACTGGTTTTACTCAAATGAAATGGTAAAATGTTTGTGAAGTGACTCAGAACAGTTCTGGTGATGTTGTTTATGTATTTATGTACTCATTACTGCAAGTGTCATGTGCTTCAGTAGTAAACAAACCATTCATTTGGTCACACTGAAGACGAGCAGAACATGCAGGATTCATATTTCAACCAACTTTTGCGGCTTAAAATTTACAGATACTGGTCCATATGGAGATTTGATTTGATTAATTTATACTAACTTTGACAAATTCCGTGACTATCCATATTAAAATTAAAAAAATTTCACTCTCAAAATCACTGGATTTTGAGATTCCGTCTGCGTTTACTGCTTCGCGGAAATCATAGCGTTGTATGCATCAAGAACCGAGTTGACCGGGTCCTTGGTACCACCAATACTTAAAGAAACCTGGTAACGGTCACATTTTCATTATTTTAGTACCGACTTGGTACAGAAGTACTGGGTCTTTTGACAACACTAATATATATATATATATATGTATAAAGAGAGAGAGAGAGAGAGAGAGGTGCTTCTCAAATAAGAATGTCGGGTAAAGTTCATTTATTTCAGTAATTCATCTCAAATTGTGAAACTTGTGTATTAAATTCAATGCACACAGACTGAAGTAGTTTAAGTCTTTGGTTCTTTTAATTGTGATGATTCTGGCTCACATTTAACAAAAACCCACCAATTCACAACATCTCAACAAATAAGAATACTTCATAAGGCCAATAAAAAAATACATAAAAACATTTTTAGTGAATTGTTGGCATTCTGGAAAGTATTTTCATTTACTGTACATGTACTCAATACTTGGCAGTGGCTCCTTTTGGTTTAATTGCTGCCTTAATTCAGCGTGGTGTGGAGGTGATCAGTTTGTGGCTCTGCTGAGGTTGTCTGGAAGCCCAGGTTTCTTTGACAGTGGCCTTCAGCTCATCTGCATTGTTTGGTCTCGTTTCTCATCTTCTTCTTGACATTAGCCCATAGATTCTCTCTGGGGATCAGGTCTGGTGAGTTTGCTGACCAGTCAAGCACAACAACACCATGGTCATTTAACCACCAAATCCTGCTGGAAAATGAAATCAGCATCTCCAAAAAGCTGGTCAGGAGAAGGAAGCATGAAGTGCTCCTAGAGTTCTTGGCAAACGGCTGCAGTGACTTTGGTTTTCAAAAAACAAAATGGACCAACAGCAGCAGATGAAATTGCACCCCAAATCATCACAAACTGTGGAAACTTAACACTGGACTTCAAGCAACTTGGTCGATCAGCTTCTCCACCCTTCCTCCAGACTCTAGCACCTTGGCTTCAAATGAAATACAAAACTTGCTCTCATCTGAAAAGAGGATTTTGGACCACTGGCAAACAGTCCTGTTCTTCTCCTTAGCCCAGGTAAGACTCTTCTGATGTTGTCTGTGGTTCAGTAAATCTCTTGACACGTCTGTGTGTGGTGGATCTTGATGCCTTGACCCCAGACTCAGTCCATTCCTTGTGAAGTTCACTCAAATTCTTGAATCCAGTTTGCTTGACAATCCTCATAAGGCTGGAGTTCCCTCGGTTGGTTGTGCATCTTTCTCTTCCACACTTTTTTCTTTCACTCAACCTTCTGTTAATATGCTTGGATACAGCACTCTGTGAACAGCCAGCTTATTGGCAATACAATTTTTTGACTTGTGAAGGGTGTCAATAATTGTCTGAGACTATTTTGAAGGCTCATTAAACCTTTAGAGGTGTTTTGAGTTGATAAGCTGATTGGCATGTCACCATATTCTAATTTGTTGAGATAGTGAATTGGTGGGTTTTTGTTAAATGTGAGCCAAAATCATCACAATTAAAAAACCAAAGACTTAAACTACTTCAGTCTGTGTGCATTGAATTTATTTAATACACAAGTTTCACTATTTTAGTTGAATTACTGAAATGAATGAACTTTTCCTTGACATTCAAATTTATTAAGAAGCTCCTGTGTATATACATACGAATATATATATATATATATATATATATATACATACGAATATATATATATATATATATATATATATATATATATATATATATATATATAATACATAAATATAAATATATATATATATATATATATATATATATATATATATATTAGGGATGCACCGAAATGAAAATTCTTGGCCGATACCGAAAACCGAAAAAGAGAAAACCAAGGCCGAAAACCGAAACCGAAACACCGAAAGAAATTATGCCAATTATTAGTACCATTGCATTTATTGCTATGACCGTGTACTAGCTTTACTAAAATTAAGACATTGCAATTGCATAAATTAATATTAAAGTTTCAAAGATAATTACAATTTAATAACTTATTAAAAAAAAAAAAAACATAAAAATACATAATTACAAATGATGCAAATATTTATTAAGCACATTGCAACAATGCACAGTATAAAATAAAATTCAAACTAAAAATGTATCCCACTCATGTGTATATTTAATAATAATGTACAGGCCTACTGGCCTGCAGAAAGGTTGTAAAATGAACATTTCTCTCATAAAAACAAAGTGCATTTAGGTGAAGTGCATTTGAAATTGTTCTCTGTAGGACTAGAAAGTGCATCACTTCTCCAGTATAGGCAAGAAGGTTGTCTCTTCTGGGGATGGGGACTTCAGACAGTTAACCATCTAGCTGTTGTGTGTGTGTGTGTGTGTGTGTGTTGTGTATATATATATATATATATATATATATATATATATATATATATATATATATATATATATATATATATATATATATATATATATATATATATATATATAGTAGCCTAAGAACAAAATAGCCAACGTATTATTATTATTTGAGGCACTTTCTTGCAGAATTTCACTTAACATATCAGACAACTAGGGTGCATGGCACTCATCTGGTGCAGAGACGAGTCTTTTCTGCGCTTGGCGCTTCTCCGTCTCCACGCGGGTTCTCCGCATCCAGCGCGGCCTGGATCATTTCTCGTGCGCGCTGCCTTATTTCCGCATCCAAGTAATGGTCTTTATAACGCGGATCAAGCACATTCGCGATGAAGTGCAGAGGATCCAAAAAGATCTCAGTGAGACGTGTGCTAACAGACTCTATAAGACTGTACTTTTCTTTGTTTTTACTTCGTGGTCCGTCTTAATCTCTTTGTTAGGAGACGTTTTAGTGCTGCGAATAAAGGAATACGAAGAGAGAGAATGTTCTCACTGGTGTTAAGTGAATGTCGCGTGGAGCTCGTGGTCTGCGTTATGCAGGTGCACGTGCAGGTCGCGGTTTCTGTTTGCGTCATCACAACATTTCGGCCGTGCTGTTTCGGTGATAAAAGTCTATCGGCCGAAAACCGAAAAAGCCATTTTCGGCCGAAAATTTTCGGTGGCCGAAATTTCGGTGCATCCCTAATATATATATATATATATATATATATATATATATATATATATATATATATATATATATATATATATATATATATATATATATATATATATATATATATATATATATATATATATATATATATATATATATATATATATATATATATATATACACACACACACACACACACACACACACACACACACACACACACACACACACACACACACAAATATGTACAAACATGTGTGTATATAAGAAATATTTAGTTTATATATTTATATATAATATAAATCATAATATTATAAATCTATAAATGTATATACATGTAAATATTTTCAAAATATATACTGTTTATGTGTGTGTATAAAGTATGTAAAAAAATATTTTGGAATTAATCTGGAATTAATTTTTGGAATTTGGAATTTTGGAATTAATGGATTAATCTTTTGACAGCACTTTACAATACATTGCATTCAGAACATAGTCACTTGTGAGTGAAAAAAAAAAAAAAAAACCTTTACTTCTAAAGTGTAAAGTGTAAGTAAAGTAAAGTGTAAAGTAATTAGTCATTAATAAAACTCCACGAGTTTTACCCCTCGGTTACGGACAAAGTCTCTGATATCCGGTGTTCGGACTGGATTCTCTGAATTTTTGCAGACCTCACACTCCCTCGTCGATGCCAAGCGCCCTTTAGTTCTGTGTTGTCTGAAGTGTCGCATAACAGCATTGACCTCAGATTTTTTTCATGGCCTTTGGCTGTCCGTTTTCCTCAGCTTGGGAAAAAGAAACAATCATAAATTGTTAGCATTACTGCCTACCATTTTTTTGTGCCTTTTTGTTTAACCAGACCTGCTTCCCTGGCTGAACTAATACAAAGATTTGTGTAATTAAGTAATGTTTACTCGAATTGAAAATGACTGTATTTAAGAACAGGTAAACCAACTCAAAATAAAATGGGATTGTATGCCCATATGGCTACTTTAGATGTGAAATGATGGCCCCGTTTCATAGACAGGGTTTAGCCTAAGCCAGGATTAGGCCACAGTTCAATTAGGACATTTAATACATTTTTATAAACATGCCTTAGAAAAAAACATTACTGTTGTGCATCTTAAGACAAAACAAAGACACTGAAAGTTTTCTTTCAGCTGAAATAGCTCAGATTTACATTTTAGTCCAGGACTAGGCTTAAGCCTTTTCTGTGAAACGGGGGGTATACTTATAAACAGTATTGAGAACTAGGAAATTAGTTTTAAGTGTTTTTTTCCCCATTTTTCTTTATAATTCTTTTTATTTATATGATCCATTTGGGTGCCGTCATGCATGCAGAGAAGTGATGCACAAAGTAGTAAATGCTCATCATAGCGTCATTGGGCCATAGACATAGTAACTAGGCAAAATAAATAAATAAATACCAAAAAAAAAAACTAATATATTCTAATTTTGTCGTCAATAAGCCCATAATTTGTTCTAAAGTAGTCAAGTCTGGTTGTCAATTTAGATGTTTCTGTTCAGCAGACATTGAGGCTCAGGTTTCTTCCGATCAGAGCTCGTGAGCAGAGTGCGTTTCTCTATATATTACGCTCCGCTCACTCATTCCGTGGGGTCTCGTTCAACCCAGAATGGCCCGCTGTTTCGAAAATATGCAAGGAGACATTTAATTGTTTAGTAATAAACTGTTGTTTTCTGTGTCGCAAGATGAAGTTGACGATGCCATGAACGCCAGAGAGAAATGCACATTTCATATGGATTACATAATCAGCGTAGCCTATTTATTTTATTGCATTGTCTGCTATATATTTGCTTCTTATTTATAAAATACAAAAAATAAAAAAAAATGATTGATAAAACATTGATCAAAATTAAGATACAATTTATACAAAACGAAAATCTTTTAAAAAGAGATGATAGCAGAGAACAGTGTGCTGCACATAAAGTGATGAAATAGTTCATTACTGGAACTCAAACCGTTTTAGTTGAAGACCCCTGATCTAGGTATTACATTTAATAAAATTAAAATTAGATTAGAATTTAAACTCAAATTTACCATACCATTGATTTCAGAAAGATTTCTTTTAGTGTTTGGTCCATTCGATGTGTCCTTCAGGCACAGTTTCCCCCTTTTCAAAGGCTCTGTGGATATGGATAGGCAAATCATTGTTTTACAATGCTTTGAGGCGTAAACCACTGGACAATAATGCAATTGCAAGATAAATGAATGGCAACTCCAAAACAATAGTATATTGACACTTTCCCCAACAATGACAAGCTAACTCATATTGCATAAGAAAACACAGGTTAGCCTATTACAGGTTACTATGTTGTAGGTATAGTAAGGAAAACCCTTCTGCATCTCCACGAATAGAATGTAGAATGAAGGCAGAAAGAGCTTGGTGCAAACCTGAGAGCCTGAAAGCAAACCAAACCTGCTCATGGTTTATGAGGACACACTTGACTATTGAATGTAATTCAGCAGTGGACTATAGTTTAACAACACTTGTGTGTGTTTACTCATGGTTTATGAGGACACACTTGACTATTGAATGTGATTCAGCAGTGGAGTATAGTTTAACAACACTTGTGTGTGTTTACTCATGGTTTATGAGGACACACTTGACTATCGAATGTGATTCAGCAGTGGAGTATAGTTTAACAACACTTGTGTGTGTTTACTCATGGTTTATGAGGACACACTTGACTATTGAATGTGATTCAGCAGTGGAGTATAGTTTAACAACACTTGTGTGTGTTTACTCATGGTTTATGAGGACACAAGGTTTTAGTATACTGTTAACACACAAGTGTTTTTAACAATAGTGTACTGTGAATCACATTTTGTAGCAATAAGAGAATTTCACTTCAGGTCATTTTTTAACGAATGAAAAACTATATTGACAAAAGTGTTAACAAACCTCTTTAGCAGACGTGACTTCACTTCCTGTTATGGCTGCAGCAACAGGCTCATGGACAAACTGGAAGACAGAAAAAAAAGAGAAAGGAGAAATAATATGACTCAGCTGTGGAGTATAGTTTAACAACACTTGTGTGTGTTTACTCATGGTTTATGAGGACACACTTGACTATTGAATGTGATTCAGCAGTGGACTATAGTTTAACAACACGTGTGTGTGTGTTCACTCATGGTTTATGAGGACACACTTGACTATTGAATGTGATTCAGCAGTGGACTATAGTTTAACAACACGCGTGTGTGTGTTTACTCATGGTTTATGAGGACACACTTGACTATTGAATGTGATTCAGCAGTGGACTATAGTTTAACAACACGCGTGTGTGTGTTCACTCATGGTTTATGAGGACACACTTGACTATTGAATGTGATTCAGCAGTGGACTATAGTTTAACAACACGCGTGTGTGTGTTTACTCATGGTTTATGAGGACACACTTGACTATTGAATGTGATTCAGCAGTGGAGTATAGTTTAACAACACTTGTGTGTGTTTACTCATGGTTTATGAGGACACACTTGACTATTGAATGTGATTCAGCAGTGGAGTATAGTTTAACAACACTTGTGTGTGTTTACTCATGGTTTATGAGGACACACATGACTATTGAATGTGATTCAGCAGTGGACTATAGTTTAACAACACTTGTGTGTGTTTACTCATGGTTTATGAGGACACACTTGACTATCGAATGTGATTCAGTAGTGGACTATAGTTTAACAACACGTGTGTGTGTTTACTCATGGTTTATGAGGACACACTTGACTATTGAATGTAATTCAGCAGTGGACTATAGTTTAACAACACTTGTGTGTGTTTACTCATGGTTTATGAGGACACACTTGACTATTGAATGTGATTCAGCAGTGGAGTATAGTTTAACAACACTTGTGTGTGTTTACTCATGGTTTATGAGGACACACTTGACTATCGAATGTGATTCAGCAGTGGAGTATAGTTTAACAACACTTGTGTGTGTTTACTCATGGTTTATGAGGACACACTTGACTATTGAATGTGATTCAGCAGTGGACTATAGTTTAACAACACTTGTGTGTGTTTACTCATGGTTTATGAGGACACAAGGTTTTAGTATACTGTTAACACACAAGTGTTTTTAACAATAGTGTACTGTGAATCACATTTTGTAGCAATAAGAGAATTTCACTTCAGGTCATTTTTTAACGAATGAAAAACTATATTGACAAAAGTGTTAACAAACCTCTTTAGCAGACGTGACTTCACTTCCTGTTATGGCTGCAGCAACAGGCTCATGGACAAACTGGAAGACAGAAAAAAAAGAGAAAGGAGAAATAATATGACTCAGCTGTGGAGTATAGTTTAACAACACTTGTGTGTGTTTACTCATGGTTTATGAGGACACACTTGACTATTGAATGTGATTCAGCAGTGGACTATAGTTTAACAACACGTGTGTGTGTGTTCACTCATGGTTTATGAGGACACACTTGACTATTGAATGTGATTCAGCAGTGGACTATAGTTTAACAACACGCGTGTGTGTGTTTACTCATGGTTTATGAGGACACACTTGACTATTGAATGTGATTCAGCAGTGGACTATAGTTTAACAACACGCGTGTGTGTGTTCACTCATGGTTTATGAGGACACACTTGACTATTGAATGTGATTCAGCAGTGGACTATAGTTTAACAACACGCGTGTGTGTGTTTACTCATGGTTTATGAGGACACACTTGACTATTGAATGTGATTCAGCAGTGGAGTATAGTTTAACAACACTTGTGTGTGTTTACTCATGGTTTATGAGGACACACTTGACTATCGAATGTGATTCAGCAGTGGAGTATAGTTTAACAACACTTGTGTGTGTTTACTCATGGTTTATGAGGACACACTTGACTATTGAATGTGATTCAGCAGTGGACTATAGTTTAACAACACTTGTGTGTGTTTACTCATGGTTTATGAGGACACAAGGTTTTAGTATACTGTTAACACACAAGTGTTTTTAACAATAGTGTACTGTGAATCACATTTTGTAGCAATAAGAGAATTTCACTTCAGGTCATTTTTTAACGAATGAAAAACTATATTGACAAAAGTGTTAACAAACCTCTTTAGCAGACGTGACTTCACTTCCTGTTATGGCTGCAGCAACAGGCTCATGGACAAACTGGAAGACAGAAAAAAAAGAGAAAGGAGAAATAATATGACTCAGCTGTGGAGTATAGTTTAACAACACTTGTGTGTGTTTACTCATGGTTTATGAGGACACACTTGACTATTGAATGTGATTCAGCAGTGGACTATAGTTTAACAACACGTGTGTGTGTGTTCACTCATGGTTTATGAGGACACACTTGACTATTGAATGTGATTCAGCAGTGGACTATAGTTTAACAACACGCGTGTGTGTGTTTACTCATGGTTTATGAGGACACACTTGACTATTGAATGTGATTCAGCAGTGGACTATAGTTTAACAACACGCGTGTGTGTGTTCACTCATGGTTTATGAGGACACACTTGACTATTGAATGTGATTCAGCAGTGGACTATAGTTTAACAACACGCGTGTGTGTGTTTACTCATGGTTTATGAGGACACACTTGACTATTGAATGTGATTCAGCAGTGGAGTATAGTTTAACAACACTTGTGTGTGTTTACTCATGGTTTATGAGGACACACTTGACTATTGAATGTGATTCAGCAGTGGAGTATAGTTTAACAACACTTGTGTGTGTTTACTCATGGTTTATGAGGACACACATGACTATTGAATGTGATTCAGCAGTGGACTATAGTTTAACAACACTTGTGTGTGTTTACTCATGGTTTATGAGGACACACTTGACTATCGAATGTGATTCAGCAGTGGACTATAGTTTAACAACACTTGTGTGTGTTTACTCATGGTTTATGAGGACACACTTGACTATCGAATGTGATTCAGTAGTGGACTATAGTTTAACAACACGTGTGTGTGTTTACTCATGGTTTATGAGGACACACTTGACTATCGAATTTGATTCAGCAGTGGAGTATAGTTTAACAACACTTGTGTGTGTTTACTCATGGTTTATGAGGACACACTTGACTATTGATGTGATTCAGCAGTGGATTATAGTTTAACAACACGTGTGTGTGTTTACTCATGGTTTATGAGGACACACTTGACTATTGAATGTGATTCAGCAGTGGAGTATAGTTTAACAACACGTGTGTGTGTTTACTCATGGTTTATGAGGACACACTTGACTATTGAATGTGATTCAGCAGTGGAGTATAGTTTAACAACACGTGTGTGTTTACTCATGGTTTATGAGGACACACTTGACTATTGGATGTGATTCAGCAGTGGATTATAGTTTAACAACACGTGTGTGTGTTTACTCATGGTTTATGAGGACACACTTGACTATTGAATGTGATTCAGCAGTGGAGTATAGTTTAACAACACTTGTGTGTGTTTACTCATGGTTTATGAGGACACACTTGACTATTGAATGTGATTCAGGAGTGGAGTATAGTTTAACAACACGTGTGTGTGTGTTTACTCATGGTTTATGAGGACACACTTGACTATTGAATGTGATTCAGCAGTGGACTATAGTTTAACAACACGTGTGTGTGTGTGTTTACTCATGGTTTATGAGGACACACTTGACTATTGAATGTGATTCAGCAGTGGACTATAGTTTAACAACACGTGTGTGTGTGTGTGTGTTTACTCATGGTTTATGAGGACACACTTGACTATTGAATGTGATTCAGCAGTAGAGTATAGTTTAACAACACTTGTGTGTGTTTACTCATGGTTTATGAGGACACACTTGACTATTGAATGTGATTCAGGAGTGGAGTATAGTTTAACAACACGTGTCTGTGTGTGTGTTTACTCATGGTTTATGAGGACACACTTGACTATCGAATGTGATTCAGCAGTGGACTATAGTTTAACAACACTTGTGTGTGTTTACTCATGGTTTATGAGGACACACTTGACTATTGAATGTGATTCAGCAGTGGACTATAGTTTAACAACACTTGTGTGTGTTTACTCATGGTTTATGAGGACACACTTGACTATTGAATGTGATTCAGCAGTGGACTATAGTTTAACAACACGTGTGTGTGTGTGTTTACTCATTGTTTATGAGGACACACTTGACTATTGAATGTGATTCAGCAGTGGACTATAGTTTAACAACACTTGTGTGTGTTTACTCATGGTTTATGAGGACACACTTGACTATCGAATGTGATTCAGCAGTGGACTATAGTTTAACAACACGTGTGTGTGTTTACTCATGGTTTATGAGGACACACTTGACTATTGAATGTGACTCAGCAGTGGAGTATAGTTTAACAACACTTGTGTGTGTTTACTCATGGTTTATGAAGACACACTTGACTATTGGATGTGATTCAGCAGTGGATTATAGTTTAACAACACGTGTGTGTGTTTACTCATGGTTTATGAGGACACACTTGACTTTTGAATGTGATTCAGCAGTGGAGTATAGTTTAACAACACTTGTGTGTGTTTACTCATGGTTTATGAGGACACACTTGACTATTGAATGTGATTCAGGAGTGGAGTATAGTTTAACAACACGTGTGTGTTTACTCATGGTTTATGAAGACACACTTGACTATTGAATGTGATTCAGCAGTGGACTATAGTTTAACAACACGTGTGTGTGTGTGTGTTTACTCATGGTTTATGAGGACACACTTGACTATTGAATGTGATTCAGCAGTGGAGTATAGTTTAACAACACTTGTGTGTGTTTACTCATGGTTTATGAGGACACACTTGACTATCGAATGTGATTCAGCAGTGGAGTATAGTTTAACAACACTTGTGTGTGTTTACTCATGGTTTATGAGGACACACTTGACTATTGAATGTGATTCAGCAGTGGAGTATAGTTTAACAACACTTGTGTGTGTTTACTCATGGTTTATGAGGACACAAGGTTTTAGTATACTGTTAACACACAAGTGTTTTTAACAATAGTGTACTGTGAATCACATTTTGTAGCAATAAGAGAATTTCACTTCAGGTCATTTTTTAACGAATGAAAAACTATATTGACAAAAGTGTTAACAAACCTCTTTAGCAGACGTGACTTCACTTCCTGTTATGGCTGCAGCAACAGGCTCATGGACAAACTGGAAGACAGAAAAAAAAGAGAAAGGAGAAATAATATGACTCAGCTGTGGAGTATAGTTTAACAACACTTGTGTGTGTTTACTCATGGTTTATGAGGACACAATTGACTATTGAATGTGATTCAGCAGTGGACTATAGTTTAACAACACGTGTGTGTGTGTTCACTCATGGTTTATGAGGACACACTTGACTATTGAATGTGATTCAGCAGTGGACTATAGTTTAACAACACGCGTGTGTGTGTTTACTCATGGTTTATGAGGACACACTTGACTATTGAATGTGATTCAGCAGTGGACTATAGTTTAACAACACGCGTGTGTGTGTTCACTCATGGTTTATGAGGACACACTTGACTATTGAATGTGATTCAGCAGTGGACTATAGTTTAACAACACGCGTGTGTGTGTTTACTCATGGTTTATGAGGACACACTTGACTATTGAATGTGATTCAGCAGTGGAGTATAGTTTAACAACACTTGTGTGTGTTTACTCATGGTTTATGAGGACACACTTGACTATTGAATGTGATTCAGCAGTGGAGTATAGTTTAACAACACTTGTGTGTGTTTACTCATGGTTTATGAGGACACACATGACTATTGAATGTGATTCAGCAGTGGACTATAGTTTAACAACACTTGTGTGTGTTTACTCATGGTTTATGAGGACACACTTGACTATCGAATGTGATTCAGCAGTGGACTATAGTTTAACAACACTTGTGTGTGTTTACTCATGGTTTATGAGGACACACTTGACTATCGAATGTGATTCAGTAGTGGACTATAGTTTAACAACACGTGTGTGTGTTTACTCATGGTTTATGAGGACACACTTGACTATTGAATGTAATTCAGCAGTGGACTATAGTTTAACAACACTTGTGTGTGTTTACTCATGGTTTATGAGGACACACTTGACTATTGAATGTGATTCAGCAGTGGAGTATAGTTTAACAACACTTGTGTGTGTTTACTCATGGTTTATGAGGACACACTTGACTATCGAATGTGATTCAGCAGTGGAGTATAGTTTAACAACACTTGTGTGTGTTTACTCATGGTTTATGAGGACACACTTGACTATTGAATGTGATTCAGCAGTGGAGTATAGTTTAACAACACTTGTGTGTGTTTACTCATGGTTTATGAGGACACAAGGTTTTAGTATACTGTTAACACACAAGTGTTTTTAACAATAGTGTACTGTGAATCACATTTTGTAGCAATAAGAGAATTTCACTTCAGGTCATTTTTTAACGAATGAAAAACTATATTGACAAAAGTGTTAACAAACCTCTTTAGCAGACGTGACTTCACTTCCTGTTATGGCTGCAGCAACAGGCTCATGGACAAACTGGAAGACAGAAAAAAAAGAGAAAGGAGAAATAATATGACTCAGCTGTGGAGTATAGTTTAACAACACTTGTGTGTGTTTACTCATGGTTTATGAGGACACACTTGACTATTGAATGTGATTCAGCAGTGGACTATAGTTTAACAACACGTGTGTGTGTGTTCACTCATGGTTTATGAGGACACACTTGACTATTGAATGTGATTCAGCAGTGGACTATAGTTTAACAACACGCGTGTGTGTGTTTACTCATGGTTTATGAGGACACACTTGACTATTGAATGTGATTCAGCAGTGGACTATAGTTTAACAACACGCGTGTGTGTGTTCACTCATGGTTTATGAGGACACACTTGACTATTGAATGTGATTCAGCAGTGGACTATAGTTTAACAACACGCGTGTGTGTGTTTACTCATGGTTTATGAGGACACACTTGACTATTGAATGTGATTCAGCAGTGGAGTATAGTTTAACAACACTTGTGTGTGTTTACTCATGGTTTATGAGGACACACTTGACTATTGAATGTGATTCAGCAGTGGAGTATAGTTTAACAACACTTGTGTGTGTTTACTCATGGTTTATGAGGACACACATGACTATTGAATGTGATTCAGCAGTGGACTATAGTTTAACAACACTTGTGTGTGTTTACTCATGGTTTATGAGGACACACTTGACTATCGAATGTGATTCAGCAGTGGACTATAGTTTAACAACACTTGTGTGTGTTTACTCATGGTTTATGAGGACACACTTGACTATCGAATGTGATTCAGTAGTGGACTATAGTTTAACAACACGTGTGTGTGTTTACTCATGGTTTATGAGGACACACTTGACTATCGAATTTGATTCAGCAGTGGAGTATAGTTTAACAACACTTGTGTGTGTTTACTCATGGTTTATGAGGACACACTTGACTATTGATGTGATTCAGCAGTGGATTATAGTTTAACAACACGTGTGTGTGTTTACTCATGGTTTATGAGGACACACTTGACTATTGAATGTGATTCAGCAGTGGAGTATAGTTTAACAACACGTGTGTGTGTTTACTCATGGTTTATGAGGACACACTTGACTATTGAATGTGATTCAGCAGTGGAGTATAGTTTAACAACACGTGTGTGTTTACTCATGGTTTATGAGGACACACCTGACTATTGGATGTGATTCAGCAGTGGATTATAGTTTAACAACACGTGTGTGTGTTTACTCATGGTTTATGAGGACACACTTGACTATTGAATGTGATTCAGCAGTGGAGTATAGTTTAACAACACTTGTGTGTGTTTACTCATGGTTTATGAGGACACACTTGACTATTGAATGTGATTCAGGAGTGGAGTATAGTTTAACAACACGTGTGTGTGTGTTTACTCATGGTTTATGAGGACACACTTGACTATTGAATGTGATTCAGCAGTGGACTATAGTTTAACAACACGTGTGTGTGTGTGTTTACTCATGGTTTATGAGGACACACTTGACTATTGAATGTGATTCAGCAGTGGACTATAGTTTAACAACACGTGTGTGTGTGTGTGTGTTTACTCATGGTTTATGAGGACACACTTGACTATTGAATGTGATTCAGCAGTAGAGTATAGTTTAACAACACTTGTGTGTGTTTACTCATGGTTTATGAGGACACACTTGACTATTGAATGTGATTCAGGAGTGGAGTATAGTTTAACAACACGTGTCTGTGTGTGTGTTTACTCATGGTTTATGAGGACACACTTGACTATCGAATGTGATTCAGCAGTGGACTATAGTTTAACAACACTTGTGTGTGTTTACTCATGGTTTATGAGGACACACTTGACTATTGAATGTGATTCAGCAGTGGACTATAGTTTAACAACACTTGTGTGTGTTTACTCATGGTTTATGAGGACACACTTGACTATTGAATGTGATTCAGCAGTGGACTATAGTTTAACAACACGTGTGTGTGTGTGTTTACTCATGGTTTATGAGGACACACTTGACTATTGAATGTGATTCAGCAGTGGACTATAGTTTAACAACACTTGTGTGTGTTTACTCATGGTTTATGAGGACACACTTGACTATCGAATGTGATTCAGCAGTGGACTATAGTTTAACAACACGTGTGTGTGTTTACTCATGGTTTATGAGGACACACTTGACTATTGAATGTGACTCAGCAGTGGAGTATAGTTTAACAACACTTGTGTGTGTTTACTCATGGTTTATGAAGACACACTTGACTATTGGATGTGATTCAGCAGTGGATTATAGTTTAACAACACGTGTGTGTGTTTACTCATGGTTTATGAGGACACACTTGACTTTTGAATGTGATTCAGCAGTGGAGTATAGTTTAACAACACTTGTGTGTGTTTACTCATGGTTTATGAGGACACACTTGACTATTGAATGTGATTCAGGAGTGGAGTATAGTTTAACAACACGTGTGTGTTTACTCATGGTTTATGAAGACACACTTGACTATTGAATGTGATTCAGCAGTGGACTATAGTTTAACAACACGTGTGTGTGTGTGTTTACTCATGGTTTATGAGGACACACTTGACTATTGAATGTGATTCAGCAGTGGACTATAGTTTAACAACACTTGTGTGTGTTTACTCATGGTTTATGAGGACACACTTGACTATTGAATGTGATTCAGGAGTGGAGTATAGTTTAACAACACGTGTCTGTGTGTGTGTTTACTCATGGTTTATGAGGACACACTTGACTATCGAATGTGATTCAGCAGTGGACTATAGTTTAACAACACTTGTGTGTGTTTACTCATGGTTTATGAGGACACACTTGACTATTGAATGTGATTCAGCAGTGGACTATAGTTTAACAACACTTGTGTGTGTTTACTCATGGTTTATGAGGACACACTTGACTATTGAATGTGATTCAGCAGTGGACTATAGTTTAACAACACGTGTGTGTGTGTGTTTACTCATGGTTTATGAGGACACACTTGACTATTGAATGTGATTCAGCAGTGGACTATAGTTTAACAACACTTGTGTGTGTTTACTCATGGTTTATGAGGACACACTTGACTATCGAATGTGATTCAGCAGTGGAGTATAGTTTAACAACACTTGTGTGTGTTTACTCATGGTTTATGAGGACACACTTCACTATTGAATGTGACTCAGCAGTGGACTACTTTAACAACACGTGTGTGTGTTTACTCATGGTTTATGAGGACACACTTGACTATTGAATGTGATTCAGCAGTGGACTATAGTTTAACAACACGTGTGTGTTTACTCATGGTTTATGAGGACACACTTGACTATTGAATGTGATTCAGCAGTGGACTATAGTTTAACAACACTTGTGTGTGTTTACTCATGGTTTATGAGGACACACTTGACTATTGAATGTGATTCAGCAGTGGACTATAGTTTAACAACACTTGTGTGTGTTTACTCATGGTTTATGAGGACACACTTGACTATTGAATGTGATTCAGCAGTGGACTATAGTTTAACAACACGTGTGTGTGTTTACTCATGGTTTATGAGGACACACTTGACTATTGAATGTGATTCAGCAGTGGACTATAGTTTAACAACACTTGTGTGTGTTTACTCATGGTTTATGAGGACACAAGGTTTTCAGTATACTGTTAACACACAAGTGTTTTTAACAATAGTGTACTGTGAATCACATTTTGTAGCAATAAGAGAATTTCACTTCAGGTCATTTTTTAACGAATTAAAAACTATATTGACAAAAGTGTTAACAAACCTCTTTAGCAGAAGTGACTTCACTTCCTGTTACGGCTGCAGCAACAGGCTCATGGACAAACTGGAAGACAGAAAAAAAGAGAAAGGAGGAATAATGTGACTCAGCAGTGGACTATAGTTTAACAACACTTGTGTGTGTTTACTCATGGTTTATGAGGACACACTTGACTATTGAATGTGATTCAGCAGTGGAGTATAGTTTAACAACACGTGTGTGTGTTTACTCATGGTTTATGAGGACACACTTGACTATCGAATGTGATTCAGCAGTGGAGTATAGTTTAACAACACTTGTGTGTGTTTACTCATGGTTTATGAGGACACACTTCACTATTGAATGTGACTCAGCAGTGGACTATAGTTTAACAACACTTGTGTGTGTTTACTCATGGTTTATGAGGACACACTTGACTATTGAATGTGATTCAGCAGTGGAGTATAGTTTAACAACACTTGTGTGTGTTTACTCACGGTTTATGAGGACACACTTGACTATTGAATGTGATTCAGCAGTGGAGTATAGTTTAACAACACTTGTGTGTGTTTACTCATGGTTTATGAGGACACACTTGACTATTGAATGTGATTCAGCAGTGGAGTATAGTTTAACAACACTTGTGTGTGTTTACTCATGGTTTATGAGGACACACTTGACTATCGAATGTGATTCAGCAGTGGAGTATAGTTTAACAACACTTGTGTGTGTTTACTCATGGTTTATGAGGACACACTTGACTACCGAATGTGATTCAGCAGTGGAGTATAGTTTAACAACACTTGTGTGTGTTTACTCATGGTTTATGAGGACACACTTGACTATTGAATGTGATTCAGGAGTGGAGTATTGTTTAACAACACGTGTGTGTGTTTACTCACGGTTTATGAGGACACACTTGACTATTGAATGTGATTCAGCAGTGGAGTATAGTTTAACAACACTTGTGTGTGTTTACTCATGGTTTATGAGGACACACTTGACTATCGAATGTGATTCAGCAGTGGACTATAGTTTAACAACACTTGTGTGTGTTTACTCATGGTTTATGAGGACACAAGGTTTTCAGTATACTGTTAACACACAAGTGTTTTTACCAATAGTGTACTGTGAATCACATTTTGTAGCACTAAGAGAATTTCACTTCAGGTCATTTTTTAACGAATTAAAAACTATATTGACAAAAGTGTTAACAAACCTCTTTAGCAGAAGTGACTTCACTTCCTGTTATGGCTGCAGCAACAGGCTCATGGACAAACTGGAAGACAGAAAAAAAGAGAAAGGAGGAATAATGTGACTCAGCTGTGGAGTATAGTTTAACAACACTTGTGTGTGTTTACTCATGGTTTATGAGGACACACTTGACTATCGAATGTGATTCAGCAGTGGACTATAGTTTAAAAACACGTGTGTGTGTTTACTCATGGTTTATGAGGACACACTTGACTATTGAATGTGATTCAGCAGTGGAGTATAGTTTAACAACACTTGTGTGTGTTTACTCATGGTTTATGAGGACACACTTTACTATCGAATGTGATTCAGCAGTGGACTATAGTTTAACAACACGCGTGTGTGTGTTTACTCATGGTTTATGAGGACACACTTGACTATTGAATGTGATTCAGCAGTGGACTATAGTTTAAAAACACGTGTGTGTGTTTACTCATGGTTTATGAGGACACACTTGACTATTGAATGTGATTCAGCAGTGGAGTATAGTTTAACAACACTTGTGTGTGTTTACTCATGGTTTATGAGGACACACTTTACTATCGAATGTGATTCAGCAGTGGAGTATAGTTTAACAACACGTGTGTGTGTTTACTCATGGTTTATGAGGACACACTTGACTATTGAATGTGATTCAGCAGTGGACTATAGTTTAACAACACTTGTGTGTGTTTACTCATGGTTTATGAGGACAGAAGGTTTTCAGTATACTGTTAACACACAAGTGTTTTTAACAATAGTGTACTGTGAATCACATTTTGTAGCAATAAGAGAATTTCACTTCAGGTCATTTTTTAACGAATTAAAAACTATATTGACAAAAGTGTTAACAAACCTCTTTAGCAGAAGTGACTTCACTTCCTGTTACGGCTGCAGCAACAGGCTCATGGACAAACTGGAAGACAGAAAAAAAGAGAAAGGAGGAATAATGTGACTCAGCTGTGGAGTATAGTTTAACAACACTTGTGTGTGTTTACTCATGGTTTATGAGGACACACTTGACTATCGAATGTGATTCAGTAGTGGACTATAGTTTACCAACACTTGTGTGTGTTTACTCATGGTTTATGAGGACACACTTGACTATTGAATGTGATTCAGCAGTGGAGTATAGTTTAACAACACGCGTGTGTGTGTTTACTCATGGTTTATGAGGACACACTTGACTATTGAATGTGATTCAGCAGTGGAGTATAGTTTAACAACACTTGTGTGTGTTTACTTATGGTTTATGAGGACACACTTGACTATTGAAAGTGATTCAGGAGTGGAGTATAGTTTAACAACACTTGTGTGTGTTTACTCATGGTTTATGAGGACACACTTGACTATTGAATGTGATTCAGCAGTGGACTATAGTTTACCAACACTTGTGTGTGTTTACTCATGGTTTATGAGGACACACTTGACTATTGAATGTGATTCAGCAGTGGACTATAGTTTAAAAACACGTGTGTGTGTTTACTCATGGTTTATGAGGACACACTTGACTATTGAATGTGATTCAGCAGTGGAGTATAGTTTAACAACACGTGTGTGTGTTTACTCATGGTTTATGAGGACACACTTGACTATTGAATGTGATTCAGCAGTGGAGTATAGTTTAACAACACTTGTGTGTGTTTACTCATGGTTTATGAGGACACACTTGACTATTGAATGTGATTCAGCAGTGGAGTATAGTTTAACAACACGTGTGTGTGTTTACTCATGGTTTGAGGACACACTTGACTATTGAATGTGATTCAGCAGTGGACTATAGTTTAACAACACTTGTGTGTGTTTACTCATGGTTTATGAGGACACACTTGACTATTGAATGTGATACAGCAGTGGAGTATAACTTAACAACACTTGTGTGTGTTTACTCATGGTTTATGAGGACACACTTGACTATTGAATGTGACTCAGCTGTGGAGTATAGTTTAACAACACTTGTGTGTGTTTACTCATGGTTTATGAGGACACACTTGACTATCGAATGTGATTCAGCAGTGGACTATAGTTTAACAACACTTGTGTGTGTTTACTCATGGTTTATGAGGACACACTTGACTATTGAATGTGATTCAGCAGTGGACTATAGTTTAACAACACGTGTGTGTGTGTTTACTCATGGTTTATGAGGACACACTTGACTATTGAATGTGATTCAGCAGTGGACTATAGTTTAACAACACTTGTGTGTGTTTACTCATGGTTTATGAGGACACACTTGACTATTGAATGTGATTCAGCAGTGGACTATAGTTTAACAACACGTGTGTGTGTGTTTACTCATGGTTTATGAGGACACACTTGACTATTGAATGTGATTCAGCAGTGGAGTATAGTGTAACAACACTTGTGTGTGTTTACTCATGGTTTGAGGACACACTTGACTTTTGAATGTGATTCAGCAGTGGACTATAGTTTAACAACACTTGTGTGTGTGTTTACTCATGGTTTGAGGACACAAGGTTTTCAGTATACTGTTAACACACAAGTGTTTTTAACAATAGTGTACTGTGAATCACATTTTGTAGCACTAAGAGAATTTCACTTCAGGTCATTTTTTAACGAATTAAAAACTATATTGACAAAAGTGTTAACAAACCTCTTTAGCAGAAGTGACTTCACTTCCTGTTACGGCTGCAGCAACAGGCTCATGGACAAACTGGAAGACAGAAAAAAAGAGAAAGGAGGAATAATGTGACTCAGCTGTGGAGTATAGTTTAACAACACTTGTGTGTGTTTACTCATGGTTTATGAGGACACACTTGACTATTGAATGTGATTCAGCAGTGGACTATAGTTTAACAACACTTGTGTGTGTTTACTCATGGTTTATGAGGACACACTTGACTATCGAATGTGATTCAGCAGTGGACTATAGTTTAACAACACGTGTGTGTGTTTACTCATGGTTTATGAGGACACACTTGACTATTGAATGTGATTCAGCAGTGGAGTATAGTTTAACAACACTTGTGTGTGTTTACTCATGGTTTATGAGGACACAAGGTTTTCAGTATACTGTTAACACACAAGTGTTTTTAACAATAGTGTACTGTGAATCACATTTTGTAGCAATAAGAGAATTTCACTTCAGGTCATTTTTTAACGAATTAAAAACTATATTGACAAAAGTGTTAACAAACCTCTTTAGCAGAAGTGACTTCACTTCCTGTTACGGCTGCAGCAACAGGCTCATGGACAAACTGGAAGACAGAAAAAAAGAGAAAGGAGGAATAATGTGACTCAGCAGTGGACTATAGTTTAACAACACTTGTGTGTGTTTACTCATGGTTTATGAGGACACACTTGACTATTGAATGTGATTCAGCAGTGGAGTATAGTTTAACAACACGTGTGTGTGTTTACTCATGGTTTATGAGGACACACTTGACTATCGAATGTGATTCAGCAGTGGAGTATAGTTTAACAACACTTGTGTGTGTTTACTCATGGTTTATGAGGACACACTTCACTATTGAATGTGACTCAGCAGTGGACTATAGTTTAACAACACTTGTGTGTGTTTACTCATGGTTTATGAGGACACACTTGACTATTGAATGTGATTCAGCAGTGGAGTATAGTTTAACAACACTTGTGTGTGTTTACTCACGGTTTATGAGGACACACTTGACTATTGAATGTGATTCAGCAGTGGAGTATAGTTTAACAACACTTGTGTGTGTTTACTCATGGTTTATGAGGACACACTTGACTATTGAATGTGATTCAGCAGTGGTGTATAGTTTAACAACACTTGTGTGTGTTTACTCATGGTTTATGAGGACACACTTGACTATCGAATGTGATTCAGCAGTGGAGTATAGTTTAACAACACTTGTGTGTGTTTACTCATGGTTTATGAGGACACACTTGACTACCGAATGTGATTCAGCAGTGGAGTATAGTTTAACAACACTTGTGTGTGTTTACTCATGGTTTATGAGGACACACTTGACTATTGAATGTGATTCAGGAGTGGAGTATAGTTTAACAACACGTGTGTGTGTTTACTCACGGTTTATGAGGACACACTTGACTATTGAATGTGATTCAGCAGTGGAGTATAGTTTAACAACACTTGTGTGTGTTTACTCATGGTTTATGAGGACACACTTGACTATCGAATGTGATTCAGCAGTGGACTATAGTTTAACAACACTTGTGTGTGTTTACTCATGGTTTATGAGGACACAAGGTTTTCAGTATACTGTTAACACACAAGTGTTTTTAACAATAGTGTACTGTGAATCACATTTTGTAGCACTAAGAGAATTTCACTTCAGGTCATTTTTTAACGAATTAAAAACTATATTGACAAAAGTGTTAACAAACCTCTTTAGCAGACGTGACTTCACTTCCTGTTACGGCTGCAGCAACAGGCTCATGGACAAACTGGAAGACAGAAAAAAAGAGAAAGGAGGAATAATGTGATTCAGCAGTGGACTATAGTTTAAAAACACGTGTGTGTGTTTACTCATGGTTTATGAGGACACACTTGACTATTGAATGTGATTCAGCAGTGGAGTATAGTTTAACAACACTTGTGTGTGTTTACTCATGTTTATGAGGACACACTTTACTATCGAATGTGATTCAGCAGTGGACTATAGTTTAACAACACTTGTGTGTGTTTACTCATGGTTTATGAGGACAGAAGGTTTTCAGTATACTGTTAACACACAAGTGTTTTTAACAATAGTGTACTGTGAATCACATTTTGTAGCAATAAGAGAATTTCACTTCAGGTCATTTTTTAACGAATTAAAAACTATATTGACAAAAGTGTTAACAAACCTCTTTAGCAGAAGTGACTTCACTTCCTGTTACGGCTGCAGCAACAGGCTCATGGACAAACTGGAAGACAGAAAAAAAGAGAAAGGAGGAATAATGTGACTCAGCTGTGGAGTATAGTTTAACAACACTTGTGTGTGTTTACTCATGGTTTATGAGGACACACTTGACTATCGAATGTGATTCAGTAGTGGACTATAGTTTACCAACACTTGTGTGTGTTTACTCATGGTTTATGAGGACACACTTGACTATTGAATGTGATTCAGCAGTGGAGTATAGTTTAACAACACGCGTGTGTGTGTTTACTCATGGTTTATGAGGACACACTTGACTATTGAATGTGATTCAGCAGTGGAGTATAGTTTAACAACACTTGTGTGTGTTTACTCATGGTTTATGAGGACACACTTGACTATTGAAAGTGATTCAGGAGTGGAGTATAGTTAACAACACTTGTGTGTGTTTACTCATGGTTTATGAGGACACACTTGACTATTGAATGTGATTCAGCAGTGGACTATAGTTTACCAACACTTGTGTGTGTTTACTCATGGTTTATGAGGACACACTTGACTATTGAATGTGATTCAGCAGTGGACTATAGTTTAAAAACACGTGTGTGTGTTTACTCATGGTTTATGAGGACACACTTGACTATTGAATGTGATTCAGCAGTGGAGTATAGTTTAACAACACGTGTGTGTGTTTACTCATGGTTTATGAGGACACACTTGACTATTGAATTTGATTCAGCAGTGGAGTATAGTTTAACAACACTTGTGTGTGTTTACTCATGGTTTATGAGGACACACTTGACTATTGAATGTGATTCAGCAGTGGAGTATAGTTTAACAACACGTGTGTGTGTTTACTCATGGTTTGAGGACACACTTGACTATTGAATGTGATTCAGCAGTGGACTATAGTTTAACAACACTTGTGTGTGTTTACTCATGGTTTATGAGGACACACTTGACTATTGAATGTGATACAGCAGTGGAGTATAACTTAACAACACTTGTGTGTGTTTACTCATGGTTTATGAGGACACACTTGACTATTGAATGTGACTCAGCTGTGGAGTATAGTTTAACAACACTTGTGTGTGTTTACTCATGGTTTATGAGGACACACTTGACTATCGAATGTGATTCAGCAGTGGACTATAGTTTAACAACACTTGTGTGTGTTTACTCATGGTTTATGAGGACACACTTGACTATCGAATGTGATTCAGCAGTGGACTATAGTTTAACAACACTTGTGTGTGTGTTTACTCATGGTTTGAGGACACAAGGTTTTCAGTATACTGTTAACACACAAGTGTTTTTAACAATAGTGTACTGTGAATCACATTTTGTAGCAATAAGAGAATTTCACTTCAGGACATTTTATAACGAACAAAAAACTAAATTGACCAAAGTGTTAACAAACCTCTTTAGCAGACGTGACTTCACTTCCTGTTATGGCTGCAGCAACAGGATCATGGACAAACTGGAAGACAGAAAAAAAGAGAAAGGAGAAATAATGTGACTCAGCAGTGGACTATAGTTTAACAACACTTGTGTGTGTTTACTCATGGTTTATGAGGACACACTTGACTATTGAATGTGATTCAGCAGTGGACTATAGTTTAACAACACTTGTGTGTGTTTACTCATGGTTTATGAGGACACACTTGACTATTGAATGTGATTCAGCAGTGGAGTATAGTTTAACAACACTTGTGTGTGTTTACTCATGGTTTATGAAGACACAAGGTTTTAGTATACTGTTAACACACAAGTGTTTTTAACAATAGTGTACTGTGAATCACATTTTGTTGCACTAAGAGAATTTCACTTCAGTTCATTTTTTAACGAATTAAAAACTATATTGAGAAAAGTGTTAACAAACCTCTTTAGCAGAAGTGACTTCACTTCCTGTTACGGCTGCAGCAACAGGCTCATGGACAAACTGGAAGACAGAAAAAAAGAGAAAGGAGGAATAATGTGACTCAGCTGTGGAGTATAGTTTAACAACACTTGTGTGTGTTTACTCATGGTTTATGAGGACACACTTGACTATCGAATGTGATTCAGCAGTGGACTATAGTTTAAAAACACGTGTGTGTGTTTACTCATGGTTTATGAGGACACACTTGACTATTGAATGTGATTCAGCAGTGGAGTATAGTTTAACAACACTTGTGTGTGTTTACTCATGGTTTATGAGGACACACTTTACTATCGAATGTGATTCAGCAGTGGACTATAGTTTAACAACACTTGTGTGTGTTTACTCATGGTTTATGAGGACACAAGGTTTTCAGTATACTGTTAACACACAAGTGTTTTTAACAATAGTGTACTGTGAATCACATTTTGTAGCAATAAGAGAATTTCACTTCAGGTCATTTTTTAACGAATTAAAAACTATATTGACAAAAGTGTTAACAAACCTCTTTAGCAGAAGTGACTTCACTTCCTGTTACGGCTGCAGCAACAGGCTCATGGACAAACTGGAAGACAGAAAAAAAGAGAAAGGAGGAATAATGTGACTCAGCTGTGGAGTATAGTTTAACAACACTTGTGTGTGTTTACTCATGGTTTATGAGGACACACTTGACTATCGAATGTGATTCAGTAGTGGACTATAGTTTACCAACACTTGTGTGTGTTTTCTCATGGTTTATGAGGACACACTTGACTATTGAATGTGATTCAGCAGTGGAGTATAGTTTAACAACACGCGTGTGTGTGTTTACTCATGGTTTATGAGGACACACTTGACTATTGAATGTGATTCAGCAGTGGAGTATAGTTTAACAACACTTGTGTGTGTTTACTCATGGTTTATGAGGACACACTTGACTATTGAAAGTGATTCAGGAGTGGAGTATAGTTTAACAACACTTGTGTGTGTTTACTCATGGTTTATGAGGACACACTTGACTATTGAATGTGATTCAGTAGTGGACTATAGTTTAACAACACTTGTGTGTGTTTACTCATGGTTTGAGGACACACTTGACTATTGAATGTGATTCAGCAGTGGAGTATAGTTTAACAACACGTGTGTGTGTTTACTCATGGTTTATGAGGACACACTTGACTATTGAATGTGATTCAGCAGTGGAGTATAGTTTAACAACACTTGTGTGTGTTTACTCATGGTTTATGAGGACACACTTGACTATTGAATGTGATTCAGCAGTGGAGTATAGTTTAACAACACGTGTGTGTGTTTACTCATGGTTTGAGGACACACTTGACTATTGAATGTGATTCAGCAGTGGACTATAGTTTAAAAACACTTGTGTGTGTTTACTCATGGTTTATGAGGACACACTTGACTATTGAATGTGATTCAGCAGTGGACTATAGTTTAACAACACGTGTGTGTGTGTTTACTCATGGTTTATGAGGACACACTTGACTATTGAATGTGATTCAGCAGTGGACTATAGTTTAACAACACTTGTGTGTGTTTACTCATGGTTTATGAGGACACACTTGATTATTGAATGTGATTCAGCAGTGGACTATAGTTTAACAACACGTGTCTGTGTGTTTACTCATGGTTTATGAGGACACACTTGATTATTGAATGTGATTCAGCAGTGGAGTATAGTTTAACAACACTTGTGTGTGTTTACTCATGGTTTATGAGGACACACTTGACTATTGAATGTGATTCAGCAGTGGACTATAGTTTAACAACACGTGTGTGTGTGTTTACTCATGGTTTATGAGGACACACTTGACTATTGAATGTGATTCAGCAGTGGACTATAGTTTAACAACACGTGTGTGTGTTTACTCATGGTTTATGAGGAAACACTTCACTATTGAATGTGATTCAGCAGTGGACTATAGTTTAACAACACTTGTGTGTGTTTACTCATGGTTTATGAGGACACACTTGACTATTGAATGTGACTCAGCAGTGGAGTATAGTTTAACAACACGTGTGTGTGTTTACTCATGGTTTATGAGGACACACTTGACTATTGAATGTGATTCAGCAGTGGACTATAGTTTAACAACACTTGTGTGTGTTTACTCATGGTTTATGAGGACACACTTGACTATTGAATGTGATTCAGCAGTGGAGTATAGTTTAACAACACTTGTGTGTGTTTACTCATGGTTTATGAGGACACACTTGACTATCGAATGTGATTCAGCAGTGGAGTATAGTTTAACAACACTTGTGTGTGTTTACTCATGGTTTATGAGGACACACTTGACTATTGAATGTGATTCAGCAGTGGAGTATAGTTTAACAACACGTGTGTGTGTTTACTCATGGTTTATGAGGACACACTTGACTATTGAATGTGATTCAGCAGTGGAGTATAGTTTAACAACACTTTTGTGTGTTTACTCATGGTTTATGAAGACACAAGGTTTTAGTATACTGTTAACACACAAGTGTTTTTAACAATAGTTTACTGTGAATCACATTTTGTAGCAATAAGATAATTTCACTTCAGGTCATTTTATAACAAATGAAAAACTATATTGACAAAAGTGTTAACAAACCTCTTTAGCAGAAGTGACTTCACTTCCTGTTATGGCTGCAGCAACAGGCTCATGGACAAACTGGAAGACAGAAAAAAAGAGAAAGGAGGAATAATGTGACTCAGCTGTGGAGTATAGTTTAACAACACTTGTGTGTGTTTACTCATGGTTTATGAGGACACACTTGACTATTGAATGTGATTCAGCAGTGGACTATAGTTTAACAACACTTGTGTGTGTTTACTCATGGTTTATGAGGACACACTTGACTATTGAAAGTGATTCAGGAGTGGAGTATAGTTTAACAACACGTGTGTGTGTGTTTACTCATGGTTTATGAGGACACACTTGACTATTGAATGTGATTCAGCAGTGGAGTATAGTTTAACAACACTTGTGTGTGTTTACTCATGGTTTATGAGGACACACTTGACTATCGAATGTGATTCAGCAGTGGAGTATAGTTTAACAACACTTGTGTGTGTTTACTCATGGTTTATGAGGACACACTTGACTATCGAATGTGATTCAGCAGTGGACTATAGTTTAACAACACTTGTGTGTGTTTACTCATGGTTTATGAGGACACACTTGACTATTGAATGTGATTCAGCAGTGGAGTATAGTTTAACAACACTTGTGTGTGTTTACTCATGGTTTATGAGGACACACTTGACTATTGAATGTGATTCAGCAGTGGAGTATAGTTTAACAACACTTGTGTGTGTTTACTCATGGTTTATGAAGACACAAGGTTTTAGTATACTGTTAACACACAAGTGTTTTTAACAATAGTGTACTGTGAATCACATTTTGTAGCAATAAGAGAATTTCACTTCAGGTCATTTTATAACGAATGAAAAACTATATTGACAAAAGTGTTAACAAACCTCTTTAGCAGACGTGACTACACTTCCTGTTATGGCTGCAGCAACAGGCTCATGGACAAACTGGAAGACAGAAAAATAACTGAAACAACTGGATGATATTAGTATTAATACTTGAATATCATTTGGGAATATTCTACCTTGCACAGTTCCTGTCCACACTGAGAATGCCAATGCAAGTCTTTTCCTCCATAATTATATTTAATCTCATCATCTTTATTTTTCTTTTATAGCAAATAAACAAAGATGAGGCTTTCAATCCAGTAAAAAAAAAAATATTTTGCCATTTGGCTTTTGACTGTCTTTACTAGTCTCCAAAGACCCGTCATCAAAGGAGGCATCCATTCTATATGGGAAAAAAATGTAATTGTTACAAATTTTCACTAAAGTTATGCTCAGGAAAGGAAT
Organism: Carassius gibelio; assembly: GCF_023724105.1. NCBI lineage: Eukaryota > Metazoa > Chordata > Actinopteri > Cypriniformes > Cyprinidae > Carassius > Carassius gibelio. The sequence continues at coordinate 6,955,775 of NC_068397.1, forward strand.
ACATCATTAGTAATGTATAACCCAGTTATTATGTCTTTGTCGTTCCCAATTTTGACATGTATTTCTTCATCTTTTAAAGGATTGAGTCCTCTGGTCCAACAACTCAGACTCAAGTCAATCACAGATAAACAGTGTAATATTGATTCAGTGCATTATATATATATATATATATATATATATATATATATATATATATATATATATATATATATATATATATATATATATATTATATATGTGTGTGTGTGTATGTATGTATATATCAATAAATAAAAAGCTAAAAATAACACTACAAAAATAAACTTATGTTAAACTTTCATTAAAAAGATTGAATCATTAGCTATATCTCCACTGTGGAAAGCTGCTTTATAACAGAAAATAACAGAAGATTGTCTCTAGCAGGCAGCATTTAAATTAGGTCAAAATGAGATCAAAATGTAATATTTGTTGATCATTTTATTTTTTTTATCGACATTGATAATGTGAAATCATCATTTTATATCACTGATTTTACTTTTTAAATAAAACATAAATTCAATTACATTAATTAGATTGCTTAATGATGCATTACTCATGACACTTGCCCTGTTATTGGTTAACTTTTCTCTTTAAACGCAAAGAGAAACAGCAGCAGGCAGTGGTTTTGGTGTAAATGTCACGCTCCAGTCTCAAGGCTGTGGGCACGGGAACGAGAGACAAGCGTCCCCGCATTAGAGTGCACCTCAGCCGGCTAAACCGGAGAACTCTCCCGCTCACACCACGTAAACTCCCGCGACCGTGCTGACACGACATTAGAGGAGATTCAGATGTCAATCTACGTTACTGTATTATATATATATATATATATATATATATATATATATATATATATATATATATATATTCTTTTTGATGCAGTGACCTAACGTTAGCCATGTGCTCTGCCCAAGGACACTTTATTCACTTTATTTCACAATGATATTTTAAATTTAAATCAAAGTATTTCTTCATGATTCCCACATTTGTTGTGATCTAATGTACATTATCTTTGAGTTTCAGAGCCGATTCTACAAGCAGCGATCCTCTTAAGCGCCATTAACATTACAGTTTTAAGTGATCAAAGGACATCACATGAATATTAGACAACTAAAATTAACGTTGATGAATCGCGGATTTCATGTATATAAAAAATAAAAGATATGAAGTACTTACTTTTTCACCGTAGATGCTGCTGCGTTGTTCACCGAACCGCTATTCTTGACGTACGCTGCGTGTGTGGTATTTCCAATCGCGGGAGTGTTTCATTTGGCGCCAATGTGTGTGTAATTTGGCGCCAATGTGTATACATTGCAATACCAATTCCCACCTACAGGGGCGCTGTGCCGAGTTTGCACATACACAACATGGTTTATGAGGACCATGTTTGTAAAGGTTATAAATAAGGAAGGGGGTATCATAACAGTAAAATAGCAACATTAATTAATAAAAGCAGTATTGTAGTACAAATACAAGTATTAATAATTGTTAAAATTATTATTAGACAATAATTATAACAAGTTAAAATTCCCGGATTACGAGGCCACTAAAATTGGTCTCATAAACCGATTGGTCTTGTAATGCTGGTATGTAAACCTGAAAATTGGTCTCATAAACCACATATGCCAACACACACACACACACACACACACACACACACACATTTTTTCACATGTTTTCTGTTCCGATGATAACAAAGCACAAACATGTAATCTTACTGGTACATTTGTGTAGCTTTTTAAATAAATGAGCAAGTGTAAAGTATCTTATTATTGTTATTATTATGCACTCTGTTCAAGACAAAATGCCCTTTTATCATCTTGTGTCATCTTTCACTACTCTCTTACATCACATCCACACAAGCATATCAGTTTCACAATATAGGTATAAATGTCAACAAAATGGCAATATTTTTTAAAATGTAAATGTCAAACAATATAAAATAAGTAGAATATTGAGTTTTCTTCAGAGAATGGCATCATTTCAAATCTAACACCTATTTTATTAAATGTGCTTTCCGTGTAAAAAATAAAAATAGATGAGTATAACAAAATACAAGAAGCTTAACTGTATGTGCATTTGTAGTGTATTCAAATTATAAAAGTAGATATTTAAAAACTATTTGCAGATTATATAATTATAAGTATTACTACTTGATAATAATTGTAAATTTTGTGTGTTATTATTTGATACTACATTATGAATATATTTTAAATGTACTTAGTTGCAACTATATGTGTGAGAGAGACTCATGTAACCTGGATTACACATTCAGATTCCAAAAATGAAGTACTTGTAATTAGATTAATATATAATTTTAAAATACTCATAATCAGACTACAGTTACTTTTTATGGCTAACATGATTACATATTTACACAATAGTAATAATTTATTCAAAATGTATTGGTTCATGCTAAATCCTATTTGTCAGCTTTTACATTTTCTTTTCTGAAATAGCCTACCACTTATATACACTCAGAAAGACTTTATTATATTTGGTATTTGTATGTTTTATTTTATGAATATCTGGATTCTTTGTGTAACTAACTTCACCAGTTCAAAACCTGTGCATGATGTTTAAAGTCACATTACATTTCAAAGAAATCATTTCATGCCTCTTGTAATTTTTCTCTATAAAGTGCATACAGCCAGCATTAAAAAATTAGCATATTGTGAAAAAGTTCATTATTTTCCATAATGTAATTATAAAAATTATTCATTGCACACCAACTGAAATATTTCAGGTCTTTTCTTTTTTTAATACTGATAATTTTGGCATACAGCTCATGAAAACCCCAAATTCCTCTCAAAAATCTCAAACAATTAGCATATTTCATTCAACCAATAAAAGAAAAGTGTTTTTAATACAAAAAAAAAGTCAACCTTCAAATAATTATGTTCAGTTATGCACTCAATACTTGGTCGGGAATCCTTTTGCAGAAATGACTGCTTCATTGCGGCGTGGCATGGAGGCAATCAGCCTGTGGCACTGCTGAGGTGTTATGGAGGCCCAGGATGCTTCGATAGCGACCCATCACTGACTGTGGGTACTTGACACTGGACTTCAGGCATTTTGGAACATCCTTCTCCCCAGTCTTCCTCCAGACTCTGGCACCTTGATTTCCGAATGACATGCAAAATTTGCTTCCATCCCAAAAAAGTACTTTGGACCACTGAGCAACAGTCCAGTGCTGCTTCTCTGTAGCCCATTTCCTGCACACGCCTGTGCACGGTGGCTCTGGATGTTTCTACTCCAGACTCAGTCCACTGTTTCCGCAGGTCCCCCAAGGTCCTTCGCTCCTTCTCCACAATCTTCCTCAGGGTCCGGTCACCTCTTCTCGTTGTGCAGCGTTTTTTGCCACACTTTTTCCTTCCCACAGACTTCCCACTGAGGTGCCTTGATACAGCACTCTGGGAACAACCTATTCGTTCAGAAATTTCTTTCTGTGTCTTACCCTCTTGCTTGAGGGTGTCAATGATGGCCTTCTGGACAGCAGTCAGGTCGACAGTCTTACCCATGATTGCGGTTTTGAGTAATGAACCAGGCTGGGAGTTTTTAAAAGCCTCAGGAATCTTTTGCAGGTGTTTAGAGTTAATTAGTTGATTCAGATGATTAGATTAATAGTTCGTTTAGAGAACCTTTTCATGATATGCAAATTTTTTGAGATAGGAATTTTGGGTTTTCATGAGCTGTATGCCAAAATCACCAGTATTAAAACAATAAAAGACCTGAAATATTTCAGTTGTGCAATGAATCTAAAATATATGAAAGTTTAATTTTTATCATTACATTATGGAAAATAATGAACTTTTTCACAATATGCTAATTTTTTTGGAAGGACCTGTATAGTCTCAGTTTACATTTCTTTTACCCTTGGATTTGCCTGAAAATGAGAAATTTCACATTAAATGTATAATGCATTATTTATTTATTTTTTAGAAGAAAGCTAGACAGTTTTTTTAGCAGTGGTCATACCAACAACTGGGCAGTCCTGGTAAGTTTTAATAAATTAGGTTTGTGGACAAATAGTCTAATATTCGATCTGGAATTATTATTCGAAAAATAAAAACTAGGTTTGATTGATAAATATCGGCCGATACGCATCTCGTCAGTAAAGCCGGTTCTCTAATCAGTGGTAAATTCCATCAGGTGCACGATTTCACATAGAGCAGCTGTTACTACACGGAGCCTTTCTTAACTGACAAGCTGCGCAAATCCACGTTCATTATCACCACTGATTTGCACAGCTTGTCAGTTAACAACAGCTCTGTTTCTGTGAACCGGCTTTACTGACGAGATGCACATTGATTATCAGCCGATATTTATTGTGCACCCCTAATAAAAATTTTTGAATTTTACTGTGTGTAATGTTTCTCGATATGGTAAACTTGATTTATCCTGTGACAAATCCATTAATATTAAAATACCTCATCCATGTTGTTTGTGATTTAAGATAAGTAACAATCATTTTAATGATTTTTTTTTTTCATTTACAATTTCTGCTTGCTAAAATTTTTAGATCTTGACATAACTATAACTATAAAGTATATTCATAAAACGTATCAAATTTCCCATGGAGTTACGTGAATTTATTCATTTACATGATGACTTTTCTGGGTTTAGAAATCATATTATATATATATATATATATATAATTTTTTTTTTTTTTTTTTTTTTTTTTTTAACAGTGGTGCAGTGTATCAAAATGAGAAATAGCTTGTTTTTTAAAACTGTTTTAATGCCTTACCTTGTTTTATTTAAAATTATCATATTTCCTTAGAGGTTTTCTGAGGCCCCCTAGTGGGCCCTGACCCCCTGTATAACTCTTATTATAGTAGTGTTATTGTTAACTAAAACTAAATAAAGAATAGTTTTTTATAATTAAAATCAGGCTGAATATAATGTACATATTAGATGAAAAACAAAACTTAAAATGTTCAAGTAGTAAAATTACTAAGACTGAAAGTAAAATAAAAATAAATTGAATCTAAATGGGCGAAACAACAAGACACCACAGACTTTTGGTTAATGCTGTTTATCCATTGTTTTAGGCTGCTGTTGTAGTTTCTGTAAACATATTGGTTAAAGCTGACAGGTATTTAATGTAATTGAGGGTACATAAAGATATATTAAAATAGCAATATAATATAATGGCAATAATAGAAGAGAAAAAAGCTAATTTAGAGGTATAAGATGAATTTATAATGTATTTAGAATAACAACTTGCCAACATTCTTTCTTAATTGCTGCTTTTTCATGATTTTTGGAGTCTTATTATCACGTTTATGTCTAGGTCTGCACGTCTAGATTCTGGTTTAATTATCGGCATGTGGCAAACACACTGTCAGTATACAGAAGCGTAAAGAGGCTGGGCATTCCAGACAGGTAAACTTTCTCATTTACTTCAATTATACTCTATGGCATTTTCTCTAGACACAAACAGTGGCTTGTTGAACCACAATATAATTGGTTATCAATTATTTTCCCTCCTGGCATCCTCATTACACAGTGACACATTATTTAAATAGTCTTTACCCACTGTTTTTCCATTAATTTATTTGTGTTCTCCAGAGATAGCTGCGTGTGTGCTCTTTTGTCACGACGAGGCAGTGATATTTGAGTCTCTAGCCGCAGTAAAAGTCTTCCTGTCTGCTCTGATTAGATGTGTTTGCTCTGCTTTCCCAGTCACATTGTGCTGATGCTAGCCGATGATATGGCCTGTAACTATAGAAACCCCAAACCAGCCACTGTGTTCAGTCATAAGAACATGGAGCTTAACGTGTATGGAGATGATGTGGAGGTGGATTACCGTGGATATGAGGTGAAGCTGCTCTTGGTTTTAAACAAATATGTTGGATGTCCAGTAAGGCTAGTCATCAGTTCTGCTAGTTGTTTCATAGCAATATTGTTTTAAACTCAATTATAATATTTCTAAACAAAGTCATAGAAGATTCGACTGTTGCTTGTCTCTGAGTAGCATACAGCAGTGATGTTTCCTGAATGAACTGGCTTTTATTTATTTTATTTTTTTAACAAACCTGTTAAGTGAACAATTAAATGACTTTACTGACTTTTAAGGACAGTCACTATGGGCCTTATCATACTGTACAGCAGGCGCAATGCGATGCGAGTGTTTTTTGCTAGTTTCAGCCCAATGTAGTAGCTAATCATTTTACAAGTTCAACGCCACATTGTTTAAAAAGCAAATGCATTTGCGCCCATTTGTGCGATCATGGATGTGCTGGTCTGGAAAAGAGGTGTGTTCAGGCGCATTTTTGGCGCAATGCTGAAGCAACTGAAATAGACTGCGCCATTGACCAACTAAAACCTGGTCTAAAGTCAATGGCACATATTTTATATTTTTTTGTTATTTTAAGAGCATGGTGAAACCTGCCTATACGCTGGTCAACAACGGTCATACACTCTGCTGATTAAACACACAGCGACGTGCTGCAGCACACAAACATGCTAAATATGAAAAATTTAAGTATTACAATGTAAAATAATATTATTGTGTAGACTACATAAATATAAAAAAAGCCTAAATATCATAATGGATAGTCATTGGATGAATCAGAATTATTTGCTTGCGCACGAGTAGCCCCATTTCCTCTCCGGAGACACGTTCAGTCTTTGCACTTGCAAATTCCGCCATGTAAATAGCGAATCCGCCATGCTGCGAGCGCATCTGCCTCTTAAAGGGAATGGCAGATGAGGCTCTGACTGATTGATTAATGCATGTTATGCCCAAAACACAGCCATTACTCATTAAGAGAATAGGGACAACCCTTTTAGACCATGCGCCGGGTGCTTTTTCTGTTTTTTCCATTGTTAAACTAGCAAAAGTGTATTTGGACACGAACTAAGTGCATCTGCGCCTTGCGCTTTAGACCATGCAGTTAGATCATTAAAATAGGGCCCTTTGAGTTTTAAGACCCAAACCTAGACTCTGTCTTTGCACTTTTCACTTGCTTTTTGTGTCAGGTTTTCTTTTAAAAGCATGTCTTTTTGTTTTGCAGGTCACAGTGGAGAATTTCCTGCGAGTCCTGAGAGGGCGTCTCCCCCCCCCAGCACTCCTCGATCCAAACGTCTGCTTTCCGATGACCGCAGCAACATTCTCATCTACCTGACAGGTCAGACCAGGCACAGCCTCATTACTGGCTTTTTTATTTTTATATATATATTTTTTTCTGAACCTGTGGGTGTCCACTTTCACAGGGCATAGTGGAAACGGCTTCCTGAAGTTCCAGGACTCTGAGGGGATCAGCAACATGGAGCTGGCTGATGCCTTTGAGCAGATGTGGCAAAAGAGGAGGTAATTATAGAAAGAGCTGCAGTGAACACGTAGTAACTCTTAACATTTTTGACATGATTTAATCAATAATTATATATATATATATATATATATATATATATATATATATATATATATATATATATATATATATATATACTCAATTATATAGTTAATAATATTTTACACACACACTCTGTCTTGTTGGGAAAGATGTGTTCTGTTAAATGAATGGTTAAAGGTCTGAATCCCACTTTGCTTGACCAAGCCACTTAACCTTGGGTTGTTCCAGGGAGACTTCCGACATAATGAGTATTCTGTAAGATGTTTTGCATAAAAAAGTGAATAAAATCTAGCTCCATTTGTCATACTAGTAGGACTATTCCCTTGTTTGCACTTGTGCAGACCAACATAGTGACATGCTCTCAGCTGTACGAAATCATTACGAAGGACTTACTTATTTGGGGGCCCTGAGCAAATTTAAGGTATGGGGCTCTAACATAATAAAAATGTGCTCTTTCACACCTAACCCTTATTTTGCTCTCTCTCTCTCTCTCTCTCTCTCTCTCTCTCTCTCTCTCTCTCTCATAATTGATTGTTTATTAACCCCTTCACAACTTAAGTAAAAAATTATTAGGCTACTTTTTTTTTTTATTATGTAAAAAAAAAAGCTTGCACCATTTAATGAATTAAAACTACTTCAATCTTTTTACAAAAAAGAAATCAAGTGTCATAAAATTATCCCATGCAACTTGTCCAGTATTCCAGTGTTCTTAAGGGTACTGTAGGTAGGGTATGGTTTGCTGAGAAACAGTTCGAAAATGTAATCTATTATTAAGTGAAAATCTCCAGTCATCGCATTTGTATGAGTGCACAACATTTTGCATCAGTGCGCATAGAAAAAGCACCCAAGTGAATCATTTTGAAACATCAAGACAAATATAATCTTGACATGTAAAACAATACTGTCTTCTCTAAGGTTAATACATCTGTTCTGAGAATGTCAGACAGGATTATACAGCCTAGAAAGTGTGCAAAGAGCACTCCCTCTGTAATCACTAAAACTGTCCTTCACTTCATTTAATCTCGATGTCACAACGTTCTGTTAATCAGTGTAGCTGTCTGCACTGCACAATGAATCTTATGTTTACATTGTATCTACTGTACACATTGTTATAATGAGAGGATTCGCAAACTGGCAGAGCTCAGAACTTGACAAAAAACTGAGTGAACATTTGACACTCTTGAGAACACATGAGAATACATGTTTGCCAAATGTGTCTTGCTAATATCAGATGGGGCCCTAAGTGTCCGCAGCTTATAGGTTAGGTTAGGCCAACCCCTGACAATAGTAACAAATTTATGATTCTTTATTAGTCAGTGAATCATTAATTTAACTGATTTGCCCATTGAAATTGAAACATTCACTCAACTCATTAGTAGCGGCTTGGTTTCATTTGAAACTATTTTCATTGGTGGCGGAAAAATAAAGAAAGTACTTAGCAACATTGCATCTAAAAATTAAACAAAACTCTAAAGAGGTTTCTCAGTGAAGATATTCATGGAATTCTTTTTCAACCGCTGAATAAAAGCAACGCCACACTTCCAGTCATATCAGCAAATGTATTCATACAGCTTAAAATTTGTGTAATTGCTGCTTTTGAGAGCGAATCACAGAAATTTACCAAAAAAAAAAATCCAAAACACACATTAAATATAACAAATATAACATAAAACATGCAGTCTAGCCTTTATTGTGTAGCTGTTTGGCCATAGCATTGATGTACATAGCTGAAGCCATGCTACAACTGCCTAACATATTAATTGTGTGTTATAAATGCTCTAATAGGCTGTTTAGGTTTCAGTGCAGTGTAAATATTGTGGGAGGCTAGTTTGGGAGAGCTTCCTCTCTTCCTGTAGAGCACTACAGCACTGGATGTTTTGCGCCTGTCAATGTGGTAATTGCAGGCTTGATCCAATAAATTACTTTTGTGCTTCATTGCTCCCCCATTACACGTCAGGTTCATGCGATTCCAAGCCTCCTCATTCTCTTTTTCTCGCTCGTCAGAGATGGCCAGAAGTGGTTTCTAATTTTTATTATATATTTTATTTTGTGAATGGAGCATTAATGGATGCCAGGTTCTTGGTTACCGTGGCAACGGTTTGCAGAGAGTGCTGTGTTGGTTGTATTGTGAGCATTGCTCAGACGGCATTGAGCCCTGTACTGCAGGTCAGATCTAGCTCTTATTACTTCAGGAACAACTTCAGTTACAAGCGATAGTAGATTATCCAAGCAAAGTGATTTGAATCAGACAAGAATCAACCGGCTCTATAACGGCTTCCTTTCTTTGCGGGTACAACGAGTTGTTGTTCATCATAGACACCTGCCAGGGGGCCTCCATGTATGAGAGGTTTTACTCACCCAACCTCAATGCCCTGGCCAGCAGCCAAGTGGGAGAGGACTCGCTCTCAGTGAGTCGAACCTTCTGATCTTGATCTTCTGCATGTCTGACAGTTAACATTAGTTGTAGCTGTTTGGATATTATTGCAATTCTGCAGAACCTTCGAAAGATGATTGGAGCTTAAATGAAAAAAACTATTCAAAGCAGTTTAGTATATGGTTTACGGATCATTACATAAGATATTTCAGATTTTTTAAGAAATTAATACTTTTGTGAAGCAAAGATTTTAATTAATAAAAGGTGACAGTGAAGACATTTAGTAATGTACCAAAAGATTCTTATTAAAAAATAAATGCTGTTCTTCAGAACTTTTTGTTCATCATCGGATGAGATATTAAACCGAGGTCCTGACTCTCTGTGGTCATTAAAAATCCCAGGATGTCTTTCGAAAAGAGTAGAGGTGTGACCTCGGCATCCTGGCTAAATTCGCCCATTGGCCTCTGACCATCATGGCCTCCTAACAATCCCCATATCTGCTAATTGGCTTCATCACTCCGTCTCCTCTCCATCAGTAAGCTGGTGTGTGGTGGGCGTTCTGGCGCAATATATGGCTGCCGTCGCATCATCCAGGTGGATGCTGCACACTGGTGGTGGATGAGGAGATACCCCCTGTCTATGTAAGTGCTTTGAGTGCCTAGAAAAGCGCTATATAAATGTTATGAATTATTTTTATTATTATTAAAGTTTTCTGAAAAAAATATCTGTTCCCACAGAGATATTAAGCAGCTCAACCATTTTCAACATTGACAATAATAAAGTTTCTTGATCACCAAATCAGTGTATTAGAATGATTTCTTATAGATCATGTGACACTGAAGACTGGAAGATATTACATTTTAAAGTAAAGTAGAATAGTTATTTCAAATTGTAGTAATAGCTCCCAATATTACAGTTTTCACTGTATTTTAATCAGATTAATGCAGTTTTTCAAAAACATAAAACAAAGTTCACCAACGGAATAGTATCTAAACTGTTTCATCAAACCAGCTATGTGAGCATTGTTAATCTTGTTAATGACATTATTGATGGATAATGATTCTGAAGGGTTTATTACTGATTTTGTTTACTATAATAAAGATAAGGCAGAAAAATATGTACAGTGTCATGGCAATAATTTTAATTAAAACATAAAGTTTTTTTACAAGGAAATATTTATGTAGACATTTTTTAAATGCTTCAAAATTTGGTAAAAAGTAAAAACTATATATTGTTTAATTTAGTCACACTGGACATGGTGTGAACAGGCTATAATACACTAAACTAGACGAGAAGGTCTGGAAACCCTGATTCCCTAGAAAGCCCTGAACATTTATTGTTAATACAGATTTAAAATGATGAATATTTGAATTGGTTTACCTGTATTATTTTGTCCCTACAGCATCAGCCAGACTTGGCAATAGGGGTCCATTTGATGGACAAGTACACCTTCTACTTACTGGAGTTCCTGGAGGAAGTCCACCCCGCTAGCCAGGCCAACATGAACGATTTGGTAAGTGTGTGTGTGTGTTTGTTAGGTGGTTGTTTATAATTCTAGCCAAATTATATGGAGAATGCGAGGTCCTACAGGCGCATTTTCCTTATCCACTAGTACCAATTGAACTTAAAAAGGGTCTGTCACAAAGACATCCTGTCGCCTCAGATGAAAAGAACGGCCTTAGTGGACCACAGGTCTCTTAGCACGTCACTTTAAACAGAGTAGCTAATACAGCTGTAGGTCAGACAGCTTTGAAACAGTCAGGAGGGAGACCTTTTCTCTGAAGGACTGGGTGAGCCTGAGTTTCTCTTCCATTCATCTGAGTGCCACCAACTCCCACAATCCATTTTGATGCCCTCCACATCCTCTCTGCTTGGCACAGTGTTTCCCAGATCAAACAGGTCCAACAACAGCCTCTTTTCTGGCACTTTTTTGTTCCCCTTGCTCTTCTCTCACTCTCTCTCCATTCTACAGGATTAGCAACGATGTTATTGATTTCCCGTGGGAGAAAGAGAGACGTTTGAATGTTGATAGAGACGGGCCACTTGAACTCTCATGAATGATCTCTCGCATGAATGATCTCTCTTTCACTGTCATCAGAAAGATTGCGGAATGTCTTTCTGGCTTTCACTGTGCACTGGGAGTTGTGCTAAAAAATAATGTCCTTTTCGTTTATTTCTGAATTGCATCATGTACGCTCTTAAAACTTGCATCTGAACAGGATGTTCAGTAAATGTTGTTTAGAAGTCATCTCAAGGTTGTAGTTTTTTTTGCTTTTTGATTTAATTTTAATTTTGAAAAAAAAAAAAGTGACAGTAAAGACTTTTATATTGTTGCAAAAGTGTCTCTTTCAAATAGATATTCTTTTGAATTCCCTCTATCCTGAAAAAAATGTCAGCAAAACTGTTTTCAACATAATAATAATAATGTTTTTAATGTACAAACCCAATTCCAAACAAGTTGGGACAAGGAAGGGAATGATTTACAAATCACATAAACTTATTTTTTATTCACAATAGAATATAGATAACATATCAAATGTTGAAAGTGAGACATTTTGATTTACATAATGCCATGAAATTTAAAATCAACTTATTTTCCCCTTAAAATGATACGTTTTCTCAGTTTAAACATTTGATATGTAATCTATGTTGTGTTCTGAATAAAATATTGAAATTTGAACTTCCACATCATTGCATTCTGTTTTTATTCACAATTATTTTATATCATATTAACAGTTATACAATTTATTTTTAATTGTAATAATATTTCACAATATTACTGTTTTTTTTTACTAGATTTTTGATCAAATAAATGCTTTGATGAGAATAAGAGACCTCTTTCAAAACATTTCAAAATCTTTTGAACAGTAGTGTTTAGAGCAGATTTCACATCAATGTTCACTTTTATTATTGTTATTATTATTATTTCCCTGCTAATTAGGCTTAATAAGGTGTTCATAATGCAAACGATGGACTGTGATGTTTTTATTTATAGCTGCTTTTTCTTTTCATAAACATCCAAATAGTCAATAATTTATAAAACTACTTGGTCTTTATTTTTATTTTTTTTGATTCAGCAGTTGCAGCTTATTAATTTAATACGCTTATTTATTGCATTAGTTCTCAAATGATTTAACATGCATTTAATAAACATTTTCAAAGGATCTCTTGATGTTTTCAGTGAATTGTATTAAATGATTCTGATTAGGTAGGCTTGAATCATTTTAAAATATTATTATATTGTCATGTTTACAGAGATGCGGACTAATGAATGCAGTCGTTATTGTAAGAGGATATGCCTCTACACATGTTCCTCTTAAATCAAAAATCTTAGTCCACATTACTGGTCTTACCATGCATTATTCATATGCATAAGCTATTCCAGTAAGGAAAAAAAAAAGTCTCCATTTCCCAGTCATGATCTCGGTACCCAGCAGGTCAAAATTTTCATTCTTTCCACAATCAACTGTAAACTCGCATTCAAGTCTGGCTCCATTCTGATACAGAAAGTCCACCTTTCACAATCCAATCATTTCCCAGTGAATAAAATCAGACAGGATTAAATTTCTTTGAATATTCAGTTCCAGAATGTTCAGTGACATATGCCATATTATGGAAAAGAAAAAATAAATTGTGAATGGTGAATGCAATTTAATGTTGACACACACTGCATTCCAGCTGGACAGGATTTGGTCTTAAAATATTTCATCCTGAGGTCATAGTAAAAAGGATTATTTCGAGTTTAGGGTGGATTAAGAGTAAAAAGTGTTTATATAATGGCTTAAACCTCACAGAATGTGGACACATTGAGAAACAAATGTTTAATCCTTCAGAATGGAATCAGTCTAACATTTTAATGACATTTGTTCCATATTTTTAAAATGAAAATGATTTTGACAGCTTTTACCGGTTGCTTTTTTCATGTCCATGTTTCATCTGCAAGCTGATTTTCTTTAATCTTTATAATCTGTTTTTGTAAGAATTCACAAGATCACATATTAGTGACATTTTCCTGTAAACCATGGCTGAATGTATAGGAACAGAGGTTATTTAAATGGTAACTTTTGTTATTTTTCTTTGTATTCATTTCTGACAGCTGACAGTTCAATTAAACTGCAAATCCATTTGGGAGTGAATGCGCTCTTAGAACTTGGCAACCCGTAATTAATCTCTTTCTCAGTCTCAGTCCTATTTGACTGACAGATGTGTATTTGTTTCAGTTTAAGGTGTGCCCACAGAGTCAGTGTGTGTCCACTCCGGGTAACCGTACTGACCTGTTCCAGAGGAATCCCGGGAGCGTCCTCATCACTGACTTTTTTGGAAGTGTCCGCAAAGTGGAGATCACCAAGGACACTATCAATCTGACATCTTCTGTAAAGCCGACGATACAGAGGTGAGAACACAGTCATTATACTCTAAATGATATTGAGCATTACAGTTTCCTGGAAAAATGCACTGTGTCTTCTGTAGTGAATTGAGTTAATTAGCCCATTCAGTGTTGACTTTGTTGGACAAAAAGCAGGATTGTATATAATTGAGAGCTTAAATACTAATGGACATTAATTTGTGGTATAATGTGTGCATGGCCGAGAATCGTGATAAATTCTGTTACTTGGGACCATGCATTTAAGTGACAAGATTTGACAACAATTTTTTTTCTTCTTTTTTTATGTTAACTGTGGTGGAAAATGATTTGACTCTTAAAGGCATAGTCCACCCTAATAAAAAATAGTATTGTTTACTCACCCTCACGATGACTTTTTTTCTTCGGTGGAGCATTTGTCCATACAGTGAAAGCCAATGGAAACAAAACTGTGGATGGACTGTCCCTTTAATATGGAAGCTTGTTTCTGGATGGTTGAATAGATAGATAGACAGACAGACAGACAGACAGACAGATAGATAGATAGATAGATAGATAGATAGATAGATAGATAGATAGATAGATAGATAGATAGATAGATAGATAGATAGATAGATAGATAGATAGATAGATAGATAGATAGATAGATAGATAGATAGATAGATAGCAATTATATAACAATATAATAATAATAAGAAGAAAATTCTGCCAGATAATTGTCTATTTTCTTCAGTCTGGCATAATTAATGTTTTTTAAATGAGCGTTTAGCGGTTATATCAGCAGCCTTAATTAACCCAGTTTGAATGTTCCAGAGCAAACAGTCTAATTTAATCAAGCATTCGAAGCATTGTGGCTGTTCACTATTAAAAACCTTATTAGTGATATTGACTCCTCTAATGACCCGTTAATGATTTTGCATACTGCTTCACCATGGTTACTGTGATCCTGGCCAAATCGGGTCACACAGGTTTCCAGTAAGATAAATATGACTACTGTTGTTGATAAATACCATTTTACTTTTAATGATAATAAGACTATAAATGGTGAAGTTTGCCTGCTGCAATCCATTTTACTAGCTAAAGATGTTAAATTATAAAGCCATTTTCTTCTAGAAGAGCAATTTCTTTTAAAAAGAAATAAGTTTCAAATCTGTCAGTCTTTTTTTTTTTTTAAACAACCTCATTGTCCTCCCAGTCTAAACATGTTTAGTATACAGTTCTCTCTATGTGAACTTTAGCAAGTAGAATTATTATTATTAAACACCTTTCAGAATCTCACTGTAAATATTGTAGCTACAAAAGGGTCCATCTGCTTCAGGTCCAAACAAAGTGCTCAAATAAAACAAGAGCAAAATGTACAAGAGAGGGGAGGAAAAAAGAAGGAAAGCTTTGTCTCAGATTAGGTCTGTGCTACTGCGGTTGACCCTTTCTGTGGTGGGCTGAAAGGAATATGAAATCCCAATAGAAGCTGGAGTTTGTGAGCTCATACACGGGCTTCTGACCACAGCTACAGTACAGTAACTATTACCTGTGATGTAGATCTGATTCTCTTTACAATTCTGAATATGCCAAATCAGAATACACATGTGATTTTCCTTTCTTTATCCAAAAGATATTTCTGAATATTAAGTTGATTGTTTGTTTTGTTTTTGAATTGTTTATAGTTTTCATCTTACATTAGGATTATTTTTTTTTTTTATTTTTTTTTTTTTATACATTTGATGGATTTCATTTGTATCCAAACCTATACGGAATGTCTTTTCACAGTGTTTTTTTTTTTTTTTTTAATAAGCACAAATAAAAAAAATAATAAAGCACAGTATTAATACTGTTTTACTTTAATATTTACTCTGGAAAGTGATACATGGATTCTCAGTTAAATTAAGGTAAATATATTTTTTAAATAAAGTGTTGGTGCATAATTCTGTCTTAAAGGTATGAGGTTGTAGTTTTGATCATAGTTCCAGGATTTTTTTTTTTTAAATGACACTCTTAAATAACAATTCCCAGGATCCATTTCCCATTTCTTAGGTCACTGTTTTACACAGCTCTACTAATGAACCTTCAGCTTAGCTCAGGTTTAAAATTTCACATTCAGAATGAAGTAATACTATCAAAACCCTTCATACATATCTCAAATCAATCATTGTTCTATAACAATAGCAATGGTTATCAACCAAGGTTGTTTCGTTTGTTTCTGCTGTTACAGTTCACTGCTGTATATGTTACATGGTCTATATACAACATTATTCCTAGTTTACCCTTTTGTATAAATGGCAATGAAATTGAAAAGGCTAACACCATGCAGGAGTTCATGCAATTGTTTTTGTAGTGTTTCATTCTTTATTTTTGAAAGATATTTCAGTATGGTGTTACTGTACAAATGTAGCGAATTGCTGTCTTTTTCAGTTTTGTATTCCAGTATGTTTTGAACGTAAGTTTAACAGTGTTATAAAGTGTGTCAACATGCAAATGTTGATGGTGGTTGTCCAGGAAATAGTTCAGTTTGATGGAGTCATTGAATGCATTTTGTGCCAAAGCCATGATAGCTGATCCACAGTTTAGCCTTTGAAGAAAGCTGTTGTGCTCACTGTGAGAAGAGTTTTGAAAAGTGACCCAAATAATGATAAATGTGTGCTAGAGACTGTAAAAAAAAAAAAAAAAAAAGCATAGCATTTGCATTCATTGTTGTGGAACAAGTCGGCCACGAGATGGCAGTAGTAATCTGAAAGGGAAAAAGGAAGAAATATATTTCAGGTTTTCTGTGCTGTCAAACTAATCTTTAATGCAGTCGGTGTGTGGATAAGACTAGATAAACACCTATTAGATTCCTCAGCATCATAGTGAAGTGAATTAACTTTATCTACTGTAGCTGTATTGGAATAGCAGCAGCACATGATTCAAATCAAATTACATTTAGACCTAAATCTGAATCCTAATTCATCTGAAACTATGGTGCTTCTGACCATAATGCCTGTTTTTCCAAATTATTACTTAAGTAATTATTAATTACTTACAGTTGTCAGGGTTACAAGTCAGATCATGTAAACAGCATTATGCCTTTTTCTAATCTTCATAGCATTTTATTCAATTTATTTGATTGTCACAAAGCAATTTCACAGTATAATAAACAGCAAATTATGAAAAAGCAGCTCTATAGGAGACAATAGTGTGTCAGCTAATTTTTAATTCTAATTTTGAATTAATAACAGGGTCAGTGTTGCGGAGTTCATTTCAACTATAGTTCAGAAGACAACAGTGTCATTATTCAGCTCAAGTCAGGTCTATTAAACCCCAGCATTAAAGCTGCGGTAGGTAACTTTTGACGCTCTAGAGGGTAATAAACAGAACTGCTTGCGTCTTGTGGAAGAACATCGTAGCCGGAACTACTTCTCTCTGTTTATGTCTATGAAGAATCACAAAGGTACTGGGTTAGTCCGCAGCGGTATCCCCGAAGCAATCTAAAATAGTCCGAATATAAACACTTATTATAGGTGCACCCTAGTGATTCAGGACAAGCTAAAAACACGGTTTGGAAAATGGATTCATGGTGTACTCTCTTATTATATACATTTTTCCACATTTTTAACACAAACAAAGTTACGGACCGCAGCTCTGATTGGTTATTTCTTACTGGGAGCGGATGCATTTCTGCAAATGGCAATAGGACCACTGGGAGGAGCCAGAGGAGCTTGATTTTTTTCACAGATTATCTGTCTCATATTCTACTGTCAGGACATAATGACAGTTTTAACAAATATGTAAAAAATATATATATTTTTTTTACAAAAGTTACCTACTGCAGCTTTAACTTATAGTAAAAAGTAGCAAGTGTAGTCTTCCTTTAAAAACTGTAGTGTTCCTTTAAAGAAAGGTCACACTGGATTGTAAATGATGACAGAATATGCCTTTTTGGGTGAATAACCCCTTCAAGGCTTCAGCATAGCAGAACATTGTTTTTCAGTGAGCTTAAAAGCTACACAACTTTTATTTTCCCTCTCCGTGAGACGTCTCTCAGAGCATGACAGTAAAGGCATTACGACACTAAATCTTTCTGCAACTATCCTGTTTTCCACCTCCTTTCCTCCGCAGTCTCTGCTGCTGTATCAGAGGGCTTCCATTAGGTAAATTAAGTTTTACAGAGGAGGCTGGTTTAATAGACTCCCCACTTGTCTTTATGATACGTACAGTACCCACTCTTTACGAGATTGTATTGAAATTCAGGTTTGGCCAAGGTGATGATGTTGACTGCCTAGTGCAGGTCTCAAGTCTCATAGTAATTAAATGTCAGGTGATGTTACCAAATGAAAAATAAATCAGGAGGTGCGGCGCGGGCATAAAGGAAATGAAAGTGTACTCTCAGTACACACTCGCCCTCTGTAGACACCTTCTAATGGTTTTTCTTATAAATTGACCAAAGGAACGTTGATTAAAAGTTCATCCTGTTAGAATAGTTGCAAAACGCAGTGATGGATGTTGAATAATTTTGAGTCCCTTTAAATGATTCATTAGCTTGCATTGGCAGATGTTTTCCGAGATGCTTCAGTGCTTATTAGTGGTGTTTGCTAAGGCAAGTATCATTACTAATGCTCATGCTTACAGTTTTCAACAAGAATCTGAAGGTGCGTTCACACCAACAGCAATTTACAGTGGTAAATCGACAGGAAGGCATTCGTTTTCATTGAGAGTTTCCAATTGCCAGCGGCTTATGCAAGAACGACTGTTGGTGATGCAACAAAGCAGAGCTTCACTTTAAAGTCCTTATGAAGTTGCTACCCACTTTACTTCAATATTGTGATGTATTTCAGAGTAAAACTGAATATTGAATGAATAAATCAGAGTGCAGAGCTTGATTTTTAGCATACCTGAAGTAGACTGATTGTTGGAGGGGTGAGGTTTAGGTTGTCCAACCCAAGCTCAACAGAGAAATGACATTCCAGAAGGGAAGTAAAGATTATGAAGACAGACATTTGTGAAATTAACTTGCGCTGATTAATTGTTTACTGCATGAATAGTAATGTGCAGAAAAGTAAAATTGTAAAGTTTTGATTTCATGAGGACGTTTATGGTTTACGTGACACATCAGTTTAAATATTGTCCATCGGCCAGTGTAGGGTCATTAATGGCCTCGTTTTTACCACTGGTGGCACTAGTCGAACTAGTCGTTTATATATATATATATATATATATATATATATATATATATATATATAAGAAATGTTGAATTGGAGCTGTAGTCCGTAAGTGAAAAATCACTTTGATTGGCTGTTCAGCTTAGGGAAAAGAGAAGAAGCAGACAGAAGTAATGGAAGCATTTAAAAAACAAATTCATATGGGCTTCTCATAATATAAGAGATGCCCTAGTGGTGCATGCACAATCACATACTGTCTAAGTAGGTACTACATTTGAATTTGAACTATGGTTGGGAGATATGGCCAAAAAAATTATCAGGATAAAAGTTTTCATATCAGTTGATATTGATAACTATCATTATACATTTCAAATCTTTATTACCTTATTCCTATATGGTGAAATATATTCTGTATATTCTGTGAAATTATTCTGTAATTCTGTAATTATTAATAATATTAACCACTGGTCTTGCATAGTAGCATACATATCATGATAGCCACATTTAAAAACACACATATAGAACCTCAATATGGTAAAAATGTATACATGGTTTCTAGGTATGTGTATGAAAACCAGTAGTCTAAAGATATTTAATATAAATGCATTAACTCTATAGCTTAATCACATAGAAATACTGAAATACTTTAATACATTTAATTAATGTGTACATAAATAATATCATAACATTTCTTATGATTATCCCACATTTCTGCCACAGTACCATGGTGCACTTAGTGTTACTACAGTAAATCTATGTTAAATGCATCTTTGTGCATAGTGTTTCTCCCGTTTGTCAGTGCCGTTTCAACTGGCTTTAAACTAGTTCGCCGAGTTATTTGTGTTTTTTGCTGAATTCGAGGGCCTCAAACTGGATCTCACAGTGCTGTTTAGTGTTTGCTTGACCCATTTGCTCAAGTAAGCTTGCGCTGCGCAGCATTTAGACTTTGGGCCAAGCGGATAAATTGTCAGTGTGCCATTGTTCAAATGAGTAGCACAGTTTCATTCCTCTTTTGGTGCATAAACATTATATGGAACATGTGGAACATGTTATTGTTTCATCAGAAAAAATGACATCACAATCATTTTCTTTAATGTTTTTTCGCTCAGCCCTAATTCGAACTTACTTAGTAACCGACAAAAAAAGTAACCGATAAAAAAAGGAAGTTCTATATACTGTAGTATTGAATACGGGTAGTATGAAAATAATTCAGACATTTTATAGCCATCATGTTACTATTGTGTGACTTTTAATTGTCAGTTGCCTTACTTCACAGCCATTCATAAATCCTTTCCCGAGGCCTAATGGGACAGTAATGTGTCCATCGAATGCACACTTCAGAATGCGGGCAAAAGTAGTAGGTGTACTTTTCGCCTACTTTTCGCCTCACCTTTTTCGAATACTATGAATTTGTACTATTGAGCCCCTTTCACACTGACATTCCAGCAAATACACGGGTAAAGTGTTCCGCCAATTGTTCCCGGGTCGCTAGATTTTGCACTTTCACACTGCCAGTGATTACCCGGGATATGTGCGTGCTTTCACACACAACCCGCAAAGATCCCGTAACGACACGTGACACCAGGGCGTGACGTATAATGTATGAGTCTAAAATGTTAGGCACGTTATACTTTCACTGAAGCAAGGAACTAACTGATCTCTGCTTCATTACAGTTTGCACATATTTTTTCATCGCGTACGTTGATCATCCTTCAAAACAGCCGGTAAAAGAGTCACGCGATAACGCACGTCATCACTTCTACACGGCGTTAGACCTGGCTTTTGTTCATACAGCGCTTGTCCCTGGTTGAACCCGGCAATGATACTAGGTCCCCGACCCGGGTTCAATGCCAGAATCAATCCCGGGACGTGGTTGCTTTCATTCAGAAGCTGACCCGGCAATGTTCCGGCAATATGCCGGGTCTGACGTGCAGTGTGAAAGGGGCTTTAGAGTAGTAACGTACTACTCTTTTGGTGTACTGTTTTTCACATACTGTGTAGAACTGTATACAATTTCAGATACAGAGTAAGTCTTTTGGTTTCTCTTCTTGAATGATGAATACAGACTACTGCCACCTGCTGGTATGGAGAGTTATTTTCTGCTCACACAGGCACAGAACATACATGCTAATGCTAATTGGCCAATGGATTTAGTTTCTGCGGTCTGATGAAACAGCAATCTGGCTAAAAGGCAGGCAATGTGAGGTGGTGTTCATTTTTGTGGCTTTGATTTGTCTAGACCTTTATTTAAATGCAGTGTGATGTAGCAACAACAATAATGCAGTTGAGTCGAAACCCTGCAGATACTCTGCAACCTCTGTGACAGTAATTGTTGTCTGTAATTAGGCCTAAGTATTACATTTTGTTGTGCAACTTGTCAAATTACATCTTGAACTGTACAGTTTGTTAAAGAGATTCTCAATAAGGATTTGAAGGATGAATCTGACATACTGGTATGCACCTAGGTCTTTGGATCAGAATTTTATAAAGAAGGTAGGCTTTTTTTAACTTGGCCAAGTACGAAAAGACCAAACAACCTCCCAAAATGCCTAAAATCTGATGCATAGCAGCACACACACAAATTATATTATTACTTGAAACAGTGAAAAACGATTTGTTACATTGCTACTGCAATGTTTTTATTACTGTTCCATTGCTCGAGTGTGGATGTTGTAGCCGACAGGCTCACAGTAAATAATGTAGCTGTGCTCTTGTTGCTTTTCCTTTTGCAGTAATTCAAGTCTAGCCATTTGAACTGAGACCAAAAGTGGTTCAATGTGCCTATACCATACACATGGCTAGAATGACAGGCCATTTTGTCAACTAACAGAAAAAAGCATCATCCCGGTAGACCGTGAATTGGTTGCCCAAGTCGCTCATTGAAATACAGGAATGATTTGTCGTCTGAAATGCTGTGCCCAACTATAGATTACCAATTGCCTCTGCTCTCCAGCACATCGTTTTGTTAAACTCCAGTCCTCATTCTTCATGCAAACACTTTTCAGTTTGTTCAGTGAATAGCAAAGACACCTCTAAAATTACCTGCCAATCATCAACCTCATGTAACCCAACGAATATTTAAAATGCTTGATTCATTTTATTTGTCAGCTAACTGTATAGTGTTGCTTCAGCTAACTCTGAATGCATGATTTTCTTGAACAAAATATAGAGATGCATATTATTCAGAGAGAAATTACAGATTCCACAAAAATGTAGTCCAGTGGAATTTCATGGAGGCTTTCTAGCACATTCTCTTTTCTTCCCTCCATTCATTATCAGAAACGATTTGTTTTTGTTTTGGTGCCTTCCACTCCAGATCACTCTCGGCCTCAGTCAGTTGTTGTGTGGAATTGAGGGCTGCATACTGAATTTAATTTCAGCAGCCACTCATGTATGAGGTTGTAGACAGCCGAGCTAAAGCAGACTGTTTCGTCTGGTTCTGAGATTTGCTGGTCTACATGAGGGCCAAAACATCATCCCACCACTCAAACTAACAGACTGTGGGCAGTTGCAGAGAGGATGGCTAAAAGTGGTGAGGCTTTGGCTTCTTCAGCCCACTGCATCGTAATGTAGCTAGATTAGGGGGTGCTTCAATTTTACGGAACACAAAACAAGTCATTTGCTTAGTTTTTACCACAGGCCAAGTCTGAAAACATTACATTTAAAAAGGACTTGTTTTGTCTGTCGTTAATACTGTTATCTATTATTTTGTTTTCTTTTCCTCAGGTCTGGAAGTGGCGATATGCAGATCGAATCGTTGTCGTATGTGGACCAACTTCCAGTGGCTCAAATTATTCATCAGGTAAGACTATAGTTGTTGTTGGAAAGTGTAGATGAGGAAATGGTTGGAAAACAGCAGGATGAGGGTTTAACGGGATGCTTACTGAAACCTGTTAACAACTGAAATATGTATTTGATCAAAGGAGGTGAATCCAAATCACTCACCTAAGCCACAGCTTTTCCTTTTACATATGTAAATTTTATTTTCATTTAATTGCTTTTTTATTAAAATAATAGCGATAATGGGATTTACTGAAGTTAAAGCATTAACCCGTAAAGGGTATTTTAAGATAAAATTGTAGTAAAATGTACTCGAAGTAAATGTGTATGCTTATAAATACAGACCTGCAACAGCGCTTTATAGATAGATGGATAGTTAGATACTGTAGATAATTCATCAAAATGAATAAAAACACAAGGAAATGCAAACACTGAATTTTATGCAAACCTGCAGTACTTCAAAAAATTGTGAAATAGCCCAATCATACTTTATGGATTTAATCTCAGTTTATTAAGTGATTACATATACTAATGTATTTAATTATTGAAATGAGAATGTTGAACTTGCTTCTCTTTAAATAATGCAATCACAGGCATGAATTTACTTTTCCTGATAGAACTCGTATTCATTTCACTCTTGGTCTGAAAGAAACATTCATATGTGTTTTGTTTCTCTTTTTTGCATCTCCTTTGGTGTGAAATAATCTTTATTTATCCTTCATTAACATTAATAATGTTCAATTGCTCCTTCATTTAAATTCATATAAATCTAGCTTTTTTATGTATGAATGTACTTTTATATTCTGAGTTATTTTACCCTGCCATTAAATGACAGGAAAATAGTTAACAAAGCTGCAATGCAGTTTCTAATAGTGCTGCGTAGGGAGTGACTGTAATTTTGACATCTGCTGCCATAATCCATCCCTCTATATAATTGTCCCCTTATCTGGAAAGGAGTGGAAATGCAACAGTATTGTTTTATTTTGCAGTTGTAGCAAATATGAATGCACAATTTGCACATTTGCTATATATCCCGGATTTATAGTAGTTTACTATACTATACTACCTTCCAAGTGTTATTTGCATTAAAATTTACATCTGATTATTTAATCACTGTATTCTCATCCTGGCATTCATGTACTTTCATTAAATATGTTTCTGGCCTTAGAGAGGTCGGAATTAATTTCCAGCATTCACATATCAGCCAAAATCCTTGCAAACCACCTTGGAATGAACCAAATGTTAGAGGCGGACACAGACTATTGATGTACTTCTCCTAAATTTCTGCTTAAATCTAGGACATATTTCAGTATTGCTTTTTCTTTGATACTTCTGAATATTTTCCAGAATGCGATACAGGGATTGTCATATTCAATCGTGACTGAAGGAACACCTGTCAATGTTTTGATACTGTGGTTTTGCCGGCCAAACCCCAGGAGGGCTACAGGATATTGCTAAGGATTCAGGGCTGTCATGATTGATGATATCTAACTGTCATAACGGAGCTTTGCAGATGACATTCATAAATATGTGAATGTTCTATTCAGTGGGGTAATGCAGGAGATATGTAGCGGGATAAGTCGTCCTTCTAGCATTCATTCAGTCTGGAATCTGATGATTGGACGCTCCCTCCCACTGCGTGTGGACTCTATTACTGGCCTCATGCAGGCTACATCAGAATCTTTGATCTCTCTGTATCCATTTCTTTTTTTTTCTTCATTAATTTTTATTAGTGAGAATGTTGAGCTGAGAGTCTCTTTATGGATTCCTTTATTAAAATATTACTTCTGGACAAAATGTCCAAGCATTTGAAATTATTCCATCTGAAGACCAAACGCTGTGATCTCATATGAACTTAACTGGTTAAATATTTTTAAATCCGGTTTTTTTTTTTTTTGCCATTCTCTGTATGTCCAATTTATCATCTTACTTTTGTACATAAATCCACAGTCTTCTTATGAAGTGAACAAAGAGCTGTTCAGGTATAATTTTGGCAGATTTGCTTCAGGTGGATGTTGATTGTGTGCCGCAGTTTTTTATGGGATTAAATTAGACTCAAAATGATTAATAGATGCACGCAAAAATATCAATGTACTACATCAATTTTATACATGTATCTTACGAACCACAAACAAATGCCTTTCAGTTTGATTCGGGATTAAATTATTATACATATACAGACATGTTTGCGATGAATGCGCTAAATGTTCTGTTCTGCATTAACATATCATAAATTGTTCATGCAAAAAGGAATCCATGCATATGTGGATCGGGTGACACGCGTGCATTAATTGACGTCTAGTTCGAGTAGATCTTGTTCAGTTCATTTGGATTTTGAGACTTCATTTTCGAAGTTTTCAGCATTTCAGGTCCCACACACACAAAACTACTAACGAACAAGGCCCAGTGCAATTCATTAACGTGTACACGATTTGTAAAATGTGCGAATGTGCGTCACTACACTGAAACAAATGCTTTTCAACCGGTGTCGGCAGAGTTAAGAATTACATTAATGTGCAGCATTTTGTTCAAATATAGACATATACAAATGTTATAGTTTGTATTAAATTATCATAATTTGCTATTCTGAGTCGATTTTATTTGATTCATTTGACTTTTGAGACTTTCGTTCCGCACTTTAAGCCTTACCCAATCCACACACACACAGCTCGCGATCCACGCTCAGCTGAGCCAAAGAAAAACAGCGACCACTAGATAGCACTACAGCCCCACTCACCTGCGCATTCCATTGTGTATAGTTTCATGAATGTTACATTGTGTTTTCTTGGTTTCTTTTTGGTTTGGCTATTCTCCTCTGCCCATAGAAATACAATAAATATGTTTTATTGAACTTATTCTAACTTGTTCTAACTTAACTTGTCTTAAGACACAGAAAAGCTTATATTAATTTGGCCAAACGAGAAATTAGTGACAATAACCTGCACAATCATTTAATCCCGAATCAAATTGAAAGTCATTTGTTTGTGGTTCGTAAATTGATGTAGTACATTGATATTTTTGCATGGATCTATTAATCATTTTGAGTCTAATTTCATCCCATAGTTTTCTGCAACAGATTCTTGGATTGAGGAAGAAAAAAAATTGTTTTGTAGGGTGCTGTGTAATGAATTGCCAGATATATTAAAATAAAAACCAGCTCTGGGCCACTCCTGCTCTTTTACATATTATTAATGATACTGGGTATGGTAAACCTCACTGTGTCTAATGCTCATACCCCTAACACATTGTCTTAGCAGGGATGATGAAATCTAAGCTACTTTTTGTACCATATCTCCAGCTGCAACCATGAGAAACAGCAAGTAACAGGACATTGTGTTACTAGCTTAGTTTTTGTGGCATTATGCTGGGTGGTCCTGTACAGAAAAACGACATGAATTTTATTGATTTCTAAAATGACACGTGCAGAATCATTTTGCGTAAGTGACATTTACATGTTAAAATCACATGTGAACAATGTGGAAAACATGGGAAACTTAATGTTGTTGTTGTTTTTTTTTTTCTATAAAGGGACTCACTCACAGTGAAAACTTATTGAAAATCATGATGTAAGCCTAACTCTGTAATTAACTTTGGTGTGTAGCTTTCTGCACTATTTCAAAGCAATTTTTAAGAACTATAAAGGCAAAAATCTCAAGACATTACTAGGGATCAGAGTATCATAGAGACTATATGACAGCAGAATTTAATGCAGATGTGCAGTGCTGTGATGCAGGAAATGTTTTGTAAAAATTGGAAAAACTAAATAAATCTAATGCTAAAAAAAATAAGTGTGTGGTTTTCAGGTCAGATTCTCCTGTGGCCCTCATCACAGATAATGAAGGTGTTTTTATTGCTCTGTTTCAAAATAGGTGTTTTAGTTTTATAAGAGCGCTGAAAGGACATCTTTTTTTATCAAGCCAAAGACTTGTCACTTTGCATCACATGGTATAAAGACTTTCAAGAGCCCTTTAGAGTTTATTCACCCACTAATGAGTAGTTACATTTAAACATTCTTGTTATTGTGTTCTTAAAATAGACATTTTAATAATTCTACTCATGTCTCACTATGACTACATAGGAATGTTTCTAAACATTTAAAACAATTACTTATTTGAAAAAAAAAACGTAACTTTTGTTATTATGCTTTCTGCTGGCCTAAGGGATATGCTTTTGTACTTCCCCTGATCAAGATATTCTTAAACCATAGACTGAAAATGGACGTCATTTTTTTCCAATCTCTGTTCAGAATTGATTTACATGTTTAATATGCAGTGTAGCCATAGGCCAGTTCAAGTTTGATGATGACTGATACTTTAAAGTAATTCTTTGCAAGCCAACATCACTTTAAAGTTTTCAGATATTCAGTAGTTTAAGATGTCTTGGATTAATGATCAAAGTTCAGTTAAATAACTCTTAAAATGGACAGATTAAAAGAGCATTTGAGAAGAGCATAGAATTATTTAAGATAGCCAAAGCAATATACACCAAGGATGAATAATTATATTTACAGTTTCTTTGAGACTTTTTAGTTTTAACACCTTTGCACGTAGCAACATCTGCAACATGTTAACTAATCACCTTCAGTCCAGTTGGACCAAGCACTATTTGTGCACCAGACATATAGTAATTAAATTCATTTTCATTGTATTACCATAAATATCCCTTCTTTCTTAGTACATTGTCTTTACTGTAAGCAGTGTTTTTTAAGAAATAAGTCAAATTAATTAATAAAATAAGTAAATAATATTAAGTAATTCTTCAAATGATGATAAATTGAAGGAGAAGAGCATTATAACTCCATGTATATGGATGCGCAGTGAAGTTGAGCTTATTTTCTGCCTTTTAAAGACTCATTCTTATCCCTGGAGCACAGTGGTGGAGTAATGCTGTACAGTCTCAGTAAAGTATGCCAGATATTATAATCAGCTGCATCCTCTACAACTGAGCACTCATAAGTGGCCTGGAGAATTGTGGCAAATATTTACAATTTTATACTGATTTATGGGCTTTGTAACTGATTTAGACTGATTTACTCATCCATGTGAAGAGTTTGGAATAAATTATTATCATTGTTTTTTTTTGTTTTGTTTTTGTTTTTTGGAAAGAAGTCTCTTATGCTCCTTAAAGGTGTCTTTATTGGATGAAAAAAAAGTAATATCCTAAATTATCAATTTAGAAGAACTGCTTTCTATTTTAATATGATTTAGAATATAATTTATCCATTTGATGGCAAATCTGAATTAATCTCAATAGAACTTACTCTAGTTTTCACATGATCCACATGATCACATTATCATTATAGCATGCATATTTGGTACGTAGTTGTTCATTATCAATTGTGCTTAATTATTGATAATTGTTCTTATTGTTATCAATGTTGAAAACATTTGATGTAAATTGATGTTGTTGTTTTTTTTTTGGAAACCGTGATACATTTTTTGGAGTGCTTTGATTATTAGAAAGTTCAAAGTAATCTAGTAGCATTATTGTCTTTACTGTCACTTTTGATCAGTTTATTTTTTCCTTGCTTATTAAATGTTTCAAACAGTGCAGACTGCAAATGCAAATAAACAGTTCTATCTGCGGCCCCAGTTCATTCTTAGTGAAATCCCACGATAAATTTATTTAACTGAAGTTACAGTCCATGTATGAAGTCATAACAGTGGGAAAACTGGACCATAGCCTCATCTTTTCTTTCTAAGAGCACTTGTTAGTCGTGCTGTCTTTTATGTCAACCCGTCTATCTCTGACTGAGGATGAGGTTATCCCCTATGAGCAACGATCGTTCTTGCTTCTAAATCAGGCTTTAAATGTCAGAGACTAATCACAGTGTACTCAGCTGAAGGTGCTTTTCTCCCAACTCAATTACTCTGCTTGTTGCGATGATTTTGCTCTGAGAATGCTTGTCTTCAGCTTTGAATAGTTATTTGTTGGCTTGACAGTTTGATGCTTCAGCGCTATGGCTTTAGGGAATCAAAGCTGAAGGAGGAGGATGCATGGCTGTACTCCTTTTGTCCTTTTTGGCTGGGTTATGAACCAGTCAAACCGAAAATAATTTCTTCACTGAATAGCATGAGGTTTTTATGGCAGAATGCAGTACAATTTCAATGCACAAAGTATGATTTATCAGAGAACTTAAAGGGACAGATAGTTCTCCCAAAAATTTAAACTGGGTCATTTACTCACCCTCATGTCATTCTTAACTTGACTTATTTTATTATGCCATATTGTTAAAGAAGATTTTTTTTTTCAGTGTTCACCAGTTTGTCCATGACCCAAAACTTTCAAGCTTCTAGGTGTGTTCTACCAAAGTCCCTTTCAGGGAAAGTCTGTTCAA
This sequence comes from Carassius gibelio, assembly GCF_023724105.1. Classification (NCBI taxonomy): domain Eukaryota; kingdom Metazoa; phylum Chordata; class Actinopteri; order Cypriniformes; family Cyprinidae; genus Carassius; species Carassius gibelio. The sequence goes on from NC_068397.1 coordinate 6,985,137, forward strand.
TCAGCGCTTATGTTTCCAATGCCTCTGGGCAGCTATTTTGGGCATCCAAAAACAAGCCCTTTTAAATGAATAGGGAAATCCTGAAATCTCAAAAACTGCTTGTTGAGATCAGTTAAATTACACGTTTCAAATCACCAACAAAATCTAAAATGAACTGCCCTATAAACTGTGTTCCTTATGCTCAAATAGCATTTTAAAAAAGCTTATTTTTTAGTCTAGACCAGCCAATGCTCATGTGCAGTCATAAGCATGTGTCTCTGAGATGTAGGACTCTATTTTTACAATCTCAGTGCATGGTCTGAAGCGCATGGTGCAGATACATTTAGGGCTTGCACCATCGTGGATTCACTATTTACATGGCGGAATTAGTAATCCTTTCATTTAAAAAATTTGGCATGTTTGTTTGATGCTTTGTTTAAAAAACAGAGTGTAAAGTACTTGTGTTGTGCATCCGCCAATAGGCACATATTTACTAACATGCCTTTTGAATAAAAAAAAATATATAAAAAATACTGTGCCATTTTAGTTGGGCAATGGAGCAATCGTTGAGACCAGCAGGCCCATTGGCGAACAAATGGGTGCAAATGCATTTGCTATTTAATCAACGTGGTGGTGGACTTGAAAATGATACCACAAAACCAGACTTAAGTCACTGGGGTTGGGGTATATTTTTAGCAATAGCCAAACAAACATTGTATGGGTCAAAATTATAGATTTGTCTTTTATGCCAAAAATCATTAGGATATTAAGTAAAGATCATGTTCTATGAAATTTTTTTCTGTAAATTTTCTACCGTTATATATCAAAACTCAATTTTCTTAAAATCATCTAGATTTTTTTGCACTCTCAGATTTTTTTTTTTTTTTCAGATTCCAAATAGTTGTATCTCAGGCCAAATATTGTCAGATCCTAATAAACCATACATCAATGGAAATCTTATTTATTCAGCTTTCAGATAATGTATAAATCTAAATATATATATATATATATATATATATATATATATATATATATATATATATATATATATATATATATATATATATATATTACACTTTTAGACTGGTTTGTGGTCCAGGGTCACAATTATGAACTGTGTCTGTGATTTGACTCATGTTCATCCTCTTAGCAATAGTTATTCTAAAATCCCATTTCTTAAGTGCCTGAAAGGTATAGTTCTCCCAAAAATCTCAGTCCCTCCAGAAAAATGCGGATTATTTTTGTGATTGTTGCAGGCAAAAATCCTTTATTAAAAATTGTGATGGAATATGCAGGTTATTTTTGCAATCTTATGCGATAAAATTGCGGGAACTTGCAAAAACTGCGGTTTGATGAAAAAGAGAAAAAAAGGTTTCAGACCTTAATTAACACATGGCTCAAACTTACAAAGCATTGAGTCAAACAAGTTCTCTAGCTTTACAAAAGGAATATTCAACAACTTCTGTAAAAATGAATACAAATAAAATATACACACAAATATACAAATGCTGTTTTACAGGAATTGCAAAGTGCAATCTCTTACTGCAACATAAATTATTTTACATACTACTAATATACTTACAACTGTAAGGTTTTGGTACTATTCTTTAAAAAAAAAAGTACAATCTTACAACTGTAGAGGTGCATCAACTTCTGAATGAAACTACAACAGTCCACTGTGAAAATGAAAACTAACTGCGTAGCCTCTAACACTGGCCTATCATTCGCCATCCTCGTCCTCATCCCTCTCTCAAAATAATTTGCCCCCATTGTCATGTAACACACCGGGTAACTGCTTCGCGCAGTCTTTTGCGTTTATTTTTGTTGGCAGATGAGAATGATTTGCGTCCTGCACCCTGGTTTCACCGCGGGCTACACAGATGTTGTTCACGACGCGTAATTACGTCACTTCATATGGTTCCCATTGGGAAATAATGGGGATTTACTTGTGTGAAGTAAACACAACATTTTTCAACTTTCTGCTAAGATATATGTGACTTTTTTGCAACAAAAATTATTTTTATTATGAAATCATGCTACCTCCGCATATTTTACTTCCTGAAATCGCCAATTTATGCGGCGAAAGTGCGGCATATTTAAAAAAAAATGCGACCCCCCGCATAAATATGCGGCCCTTGGCTGATTATGCATTAAATCAGGCAATCGCATTATCGCGTTTTTCTGGAGGGACTGAAATCTATTTATGTGATCATGATTGTTTGGCTTGTTAGTCACGTTAGGATAAAAACAAATAAATAAACAATACTATTATTATTATTATTATTATTATTATTATTATTGCTTTTAAAACTCCTGAGGAAAGTCATGAATGATGACATATACTTTGTTACAAAGGAAAAGGTATTCGGTTTTAACAGAACTCAAGTTAAGTACAGATTCCCCAGATATGGAGCAGCTTTACAGAGGTCTTAATCTCCATGGAAACTAATCTTGATACATTTGAAGCAGTGAAGTGAAGTGAAGTGAAGTGAAAGTGACATTCAGCCAAGTATGGTGACCATTACTCAGAATTCGTGTTCTGCATTCAACCCATCCAAAGTGCACACACACACACACACACACACACACACACACACACACACACACACAAACACACACAAACCCGGAGCAGTGGGCAGCCATTTATGCTGCGGCGCCCGGGGAGCAGTTGGGGGTTCGATGCCTTACTCAAGAGCACCTAATTCGTGGTATTGCCGGGCCCGAGATTCGAACCCACAACCCTAGGGTTAGGAGTCAAACTCTCTAATCACTAGGCCACGACTCCCCCAATAGCAGCAAAATTGTTTTCCTCACCCTCAAAACAGGCACATCATAGTGATTTGCATAATTATTAATAATTTGTTAATTAATTAATTAATAACATAAATACTGCTACAAAAACATACAACTGTATTTATTTTCTTTTTTTTACCTTAATGAAAAAAGATTATTTCACCATTCTTATGCAGTATGGTAACATTGTTTGCTTTAAGACAATATTGGTGCAAAAATGCCTTTGTATGAGTTTTTGCCTCATATTTATATCATACAATAAGTGATATCACAGGAGCAGTGTGAGAAGTATTACACAAGTGCTGATTTTGTCCTGAATATCACAAGTTTAAATCTTCATTAAATAAGTTCAGAAAATAAATTGATATTGTATTACATTTTAAACACAATATTATGTTTTTGCTCAATTTTGCAGAGAACATATTACCTTTAAACCATAGCAGAATTGCTGTGCGTCTCTGAGAAACACAGCAGTTTCTAATACAACAGTGTGAATTTAATGTAAACTGAGAGACTTTTTTGACTATAGAGCAGTTTTATTTTAAGATTCAACTAGTCAAATATAAAACACAATCTACATTCACAAAAAAAGGAGAGATTAAACATTTTATCTATTGCATGGCATATGACCATTAACCAAAGTCAGAGATTCGTTAACATGCAAATGTGTTAATTATTGAAATATTAACTTAAAATCTCATGGAATACTTCAAACAAATGTTTTGCTAAGGGGTTCGACTGACAAAAAGGTTTGGAAGCCCCTTATATAGAGTCAGCTGGTGCTTGTCAAATGAAACCCCTTCAGGATGATGAAAGACCTGTCCTGATCATGCTTTCCAGGTTTATTTAGCAATAATGACTAGCCCATCTGGCCAATGCTGTCCAGTTCAGATGATTTTGGCACGTTGTTAGGTGGCTGGAGTGTTCTGGGTAGTTTCTAGTTGGTCTTCCTGGTACAAATCAAGAGTCCATCCCAAAGACTCTTTGATATTCTGGTCTCTCGTGTTCCTCTTGCAGTGTCTGAAAATGTTCACCTATTTCATCATTCGCCAGGTGAAAATGTCTGATCCCATTACTGACTATCAAAGGACTGTGTCACTTACTTGTGAGTGCCTTTGAAAATCTCAACATCATGATCTAAACAATGATATACCTGACTTTTCAAGTGGTAATAATCGCACTCCATCCTCCTCTTCCTCATTAGCGTGGTTGTAGTTAACTCCAGCTCAGCTCCTCGACTGCTCCTGGAGGTGGACTGAGCCGTCTGTCAGAGTCAGTCCATCAGTCTGTGTTCAGCCATGTGAGAAGCCCCCTAATGTACATTCTTCACCCTCCCATGCCCCTATCTTCTGTGGAGGTTAACTACCTTAGCACTCAGGACATCCACTCTTGCTGTCCTCCACCCTTAACTGCAATGTATTATGGAGATGAACTCATTATTGCTCTCTTACTGATATATATTCAGTGCAGTAAAGAAAAAAATATATATGTATGTATGTGTGTGTGTATATATATATATATATATATATATATATATATATATATATATATATATATATATATATATATATATATATATATATATATATATATATATATATATGTATATATGTGTGTGTGTGTGTGCACACGTGTGTTAGTATCAAAAGATTAATTGCAATTAATCATGTGTTTCACCTATTTAATCACATAATTAACGGGTGTTTTTGGAGTAAGATCAATTTCTCTTTGATGAGATTAATTCCTCTGTTTGGCTGGGTTTCGTTTCTCTGTGTCGTAAACTCTAGGGGCGAGGCTTTTAAACTGGGGTGTTTTTAGAGGCGTGATATTGTATTCAAATGACGATTGTTATTTAGTTATTTTCAAACTTTTGTCATTTATCAACGTGCGATCATTCCTACGATGAGATTGGCAGCATACAAATGTTTTATGAATCACACGTGAACTGTTATAAGTTGATTTGTGCACACAGATCTGCACTTGTTTCTACATAAGATTGATAAATGAGGCCCAGTGAAAGTAATAAAAGTATTATTTCGGTCAGCGTATATTTTAGTCTTTTGATTTTCTACTTAAAAAGAAATAAAGAGAAAAAATAATGTTTTTTTCTTTTTTCTTTTTTTTTAAGAAATGGCGAGTCAAACTTAATCCTGCAGATTCTTTGTTGTGTAGGCTGCCATCGGCGCTTACAATATAATAATAATAATAAAAATCAGTTTTCACGACTGCTGCATGGTATTGACAAAACAGAAATGACTTTATTCATAACCAGTTAAACAGCTTTTAACGGTTACTGTATGTTATTTACAACAACATGGAATAAAGTATGATAAAGATTTTTATCTTCAAATTATTGTTACTTTGTGTAATAAAATTTTAAGGAAAACGGAAAATCAAAATGAAAGTTGATTCAAATTATTAATAAAACTGATACAAATAATACTGACATAACACTAAAGTCAAGATCCAATAATTATTCCGGTTTTGGACAAGGCAAGGTTGAAAAGATTATAAAATGTCTTAGAGCTTCTAAGAATTTTTTTTACTATTTTTACATCATTGTTTAGAATTTTTGAATAATTTGTCTTACTAACCCCACAATAGGCAGCTTATTAGAATGGATGCAAACAGAAGAGGATCATATTTTCTTATATATTTACAGTCTATACATCACACAAAACTGTTGTATGACTTGTAATATACATATCTGAAAATGTGTAGCTTTTCCCCATTCGTTTTTTTTTTTTTTTTTTTTTTTTTTTTTTTTTTTTTGGAAAATGATTACAGAATTTTCCTTTTATGCTGAATTGTTCTTTCAAATGCGTATATTGTATATTCACCAAAGCGAGGATGGGAAGGACCTTGAATGTGAGTCTCAGTTTATGCTCTAAGGCATAAACCACATGCACTAATGTTCTGTATTATCTTTCCCTAAAGCAAGATTTTTCATACAATGCTGTTTCCCGGTGTTCCAGTGGCATTCGTGAGTCAGGTTATGTGCACTCTGGTGGTCATCGTGGATACATACATGCGCCTGGTTTCTAGGTCAGCGCCGTGTCGGGCCTCAGGCTGTAGCTTTATTTAGGCTGATAATGAAGGGATGCAGTTAAACACACACTCATGTTCACCTACAGTGCAGCAAAGGCCCTCACAAACCCCTCTATTAGAATTAGAAAAGTTTTGAGCACTTTCTTTTTAGAGGTTACATCTAAAAATGTTCTCAGTAAAATATTCAGTCTGCATTAGCATATAAATGCACATCTGGTGATGCATGTTTAATGGTGGGTGATTCAAATGTATAATATTCATTCACAAAGTGATGATGTAGCTATAAATGTGCAAACACTGAGGCTGATGAGTTCTGATGTTAAAGTGCATGTTTATATACGTGAGTCTGCATATTTCTTTCTTTCCTTCTTTCTTTTACTTGCTTTTACTTGCTTGTTGTCTTTTCATTTTGTACATTCTTTAGTTGTTTATTTTTGCTCACCATTTGTTGAGCATTCTACCATTTGTTCAATCTTTCTTTTCTTCTTGTGTGTTTTCTTTTGTTCTTTCTTATATGTTTTACATGCTCTATTTCTTTCTTTCATTTAATCATTAAATCTTTCATTTTTATATTGTTGACTGCTGGATCTTCCTCTAATTCATTCTTTTTTAATCGTTTTCTTTTAGTTGTTCTTTTGTTTTTGTTTTAAATAAACTTTCTTTTACTTGTTTATTTTTCTCCTTATTTCATTTCTTCTTGCTTTCTTTTGTTCTGTTTTGTGAAAACAGTTTTGGACTGGAGAGGACATTGTTTGACACTTACCGTATGTCTGCATTGTAAATCAAGAGCAAATGAAATTCAGTCTTTCTTGATATAAAACAGCTTGTCACTGACGTGTCTTCACAGAAACCCAAGCAGAAAGACTGGCACCCTCCTGATGGCTTCATTCTGGGGCTCTGGACTCTGATCTTGCTGGTGTTCTTCCAGACCTATGGCATCAAACATCTCACACACATCTTCTGATTCATCCCTTCCAGCACCACAGAGGTCAAAGGAGCCACTACATTCATAAAAGAGTCCACCCTAGCTTTGTTCATGATTGATTTGGTCAGCAATAGGTTTTTATTTATTATTTGATGCAAGTTTGTTTTCTTTGGGTTTTGCAATGTATCATTTTTTGAAAGTGACATGCACTGACTTCTTACGTTCAAACATTCTTTGTTGTTTGGAGCTCAGTAAATCCATTTGAATTTCACACAGGGACATTCTTTTGAACTAAACACACACAGACAGCTTGCAGGGAGAAGCGTACTTATTATTTGTTGGTTTGTTTGCTTGTTCTTCATTTCCATTTATAGTTTCATCTCTTCAACAGTTATTTCTCACATTTATAGTGGCACATGTGGAATTGTAACTTGTAACTCATCCCAGATTTCTTCATCTGTTCTTTTTTTTTTTTTTTTTTTTAAATAGATAATCTGAATAGTAAATGCAATTGCTGATCTGTTGTTTCAATTGCATAATTTCCATTCTTTATTTAAAGTGGTAAATGATAATGCTTTTCAGGGTAATTTATTGGTCATATTTTACCACAAAATTGAGACAATGAGTAAACATTTTGCAAAAAAAAAAGCTAATTTTAGGATATTGTCCTAATGAAAAGAAACATCTCACTGCAATACAGTGATGCTTTTTTTTATCAGCATACATCAGATTAAGTACAACAAACTATAACAGGATGTGTAATCACTACTGTTCTTAATTGAATTCATATAACATTTATTTTCCAATTAGCAATGAGAATAAAATAGTTTTTCCACACATCATTAAGCTGCTGGCAACTGACTGACAAGAAGTGGGGAGAAAATGTTATGAAACAGGCTTTGTTTTTAAAGCATTTTTTTTATGACTTATACATTATCATGAGATCATTCAGCAATAAATATGAGGAATTAATGGACAAAAAAACTAAATTTCCATGTACAGCAACCATACAGCTCCATTTGCCTGTGGCAGTGTCCTGTATCTGTCCATTAGCGTCTCTGCTGCACTTGAACTGTTACGAATGTGCTCTAAAAGGGGTCGCCCGAATTCACCCCCAGCTACACAGCAAGTGTGAATAAGAGACTGACAAATTGGACTGTCTGATTCAGTTTTTTCCTTCCTTTTTTTTTCTGTCTGTCTAATGCATCATTAACTGTTGGTTACTGAGGATTGTTTAGGAGAGCAGAGCTCACATTAAAATATTCACTGGCACTCACGTTTTGTGAAGAAACGCATTACGAGAATTTCTACAGTGCAATTTTGTCTTCCCTTTTACGTTCTCTAACATTGAGCTGTTTTATTTTATTTATTTATTTTTATTATAAAACTGGCTAAAGGTGATGTTTTGAATAAAGTATACAGTGAAAATTTTCTGAAAGCTTTTTTCATGTTCTGTTGCCTTTAAATTCGAAGGAGGGTAATAAAGCAGAAAAGCAGAGGGAAAATATTGGAAAAAGGAGCTGGAGCTCTTTGTTTTCTGTGTGAAATGAAAGAGAACAAAGAACTCACATTTTACAATGGAGAAGCATTATGAAATGATTTCTAGTAACATAATGCTGAGTTATTAGCGAGCTGTGAATGGATAAACACCTTCTGCAGTTACTAATTGTGTTGTATACAAATACCTACCTAATACATATTAAGACATATTTATTAGGCCATGAAATACAACCTTCTTAAAATGTAAATTATAGGATGCCAGATCTCTATGCTAATTTCATGTTTCAATCATGCAGCAGTTTAAGCTATTTCTTTAGTGCCCATTTAAAAGGCATTATTTATTTTATAATTATTTTTTAAATAAATAATATCAGCTTCATGCGACGAGACCTTTTGGATTTTTGTGCAATTATAAACTGGCACAGATGGAAAAAACACTTATTTTTGATTCTGCAGTGCAATTCATGTTTTTTTGATGTAAAATCATCTAGCATGTAATTCCAGGGTTGGTTTAACTTCTCATATATTTGGGGTTTAATTATAGCTCAACACCCTGTGATTTCATCTCTGTTTTCTCAGAGCCGGAGACGTTTGTCTCTCAGTCAGCGACTCACTGTTTGGAAAATAGCTGGGCCACCATAGATCAATACACTAACCAAGAGAAAGACTCCTGGTGTAGTAATCTGGGTCTAGCTGCAGTGGCCTATATTGCTTTATTTCTCACCAATTCTCTCTTTCAATACCTTACCACAGTGCCACACTTGAGCTTCTGTTCAATGTGTTTTCTCTCTGCTTTCAAAGATTGTCTACAGAACCGGAGATGAGAAAGTGGTCTTGTGTTACACTAACAAGAACACATACATAAAGCACCAGTTTTTGTGGATTTAATGTAAATTAAGCTCAACTGAATCATGATTTTAGAGTCGGTAATAATGATGATGATCATCATCATTTTTCTAAACTTTTATGTGTAAAATATATCCAAATGTACAGCATCATTCATTTGTGTTCACATATATGTTCATTTTAAAGTTCTATTAAATTTGTTGTACTTTTTTAGTGTGTATTATTTTTATTTTATTTAAGTCAAATCAAACTGAAATAAAATGTTTCATATATATATAAAACAACTGTATAACTCTGTTGTGTGTATATAACACACAGGTTGTAACAATAAAATGAATGCACATGCTTTTAGAAAATTATAAGCTTCACATGTGTTTTAATCAATCATAAAGTTGCCCTATTAACTTCTATTATAAGAGCCTCATTGCAGCCTTGATTTTTTGCTTTTTTAAAAAACAAGTTGAAATGATTCTGCATTGTAAACAACATTTCCAATGCTATCTCACAACCAATTCGTAAGTATTTTACGAGGTGGCTTATTCGTACGAATTTGTACGACCTCACTCGTATGATTTTATACGATTTGTCTAAACCCCAGTGATGGTTAGTTTTAGGGGCCGGGTTAGGTGTAGGTCATTCGTACAAATTCATGAATATGAATTGTGCAACTCGGAAAATACGTACGATTTGGCAAAAATCGTATGAATTTGTACGAGTGGTTGTACGTATTCGTACGAATAAGCCATTTCGTGAAAAATTTACGAATTGCCGTGAGATCGGGATGCTGTTGAATGAACACCTTTTGAACCTGGAATATTCCTTTAATTAACCTTTTATGTATTTACCAATGTCAATTAAAGCTGCAATTTCTCTTTTTTAAATAAAAATGTAACTCAATTATCGTGGCCAGATCAATTAAGATAACAACCTATATGTATTTACCAATGTCAATTAAAGCTGCAATTTCTCTTTTTTAAATAAAAATGTAACTCAATTACCGTAGCCAGATCAATTAAGATAACAACCTATATGTATTTACCAATGTCAATTAAAGCTGCAATTTCTCTTTTTTAAATAAAAATTTAACTCAATTATCGTGGCCAGATCAATTAAGATAACAACCTATTATTATAGAAATGACTTTATTTTGAAACATATTTCCTACTTGCTGTTTTTCAAAATGACACAATTTCTTCCACAGCTCTTAGCATACAGAAATAATGTTTCCCCTCAAGATGGACAGGCATTTCAGCATTTATACAACCATAGCTTTTGCAATAATTCAAGCTATAATAGGCCGACTCATCACTCGTAGCTGGGCAGCGTATCTGCAAACATTTGTGCATTCAACAGCAATGCCAACTTGTCAGTCATCTGGGGCGCATTAATGCGATGGCTGCTTTAACAGTCCCGACGCGTGTGTACATTTGCATGATGGACAGATACAGCGCGGTTATGGTCAACGATGCATGGCCTCCTGCTGTGACGGCTGTAATTACACCTGTGTGCATCCTGTACACCTCTGACATGCTCCTCTCCAGACTTACCACAAAAATAATGGATGTTGGGTTTCGATTTCATTTTTCATATATTCTGTGTTGCCCTCATGCCACTGAATTTCTTGTGGATCCTTTCGTATTCCAGCAGGATTCATCTTAGATTTTTTTAGCCTTGATAAATGTGAGAAATCTTGATCACACTGCATATAATTTTTTTAAACAAAAGAACTGTTTATTGTTCATGTTAAATCATTTTAAATCAGTCTCACAATCACACTTTCAGCTGTACAATGAGTTTGGAAAATTTAAATTATCTTGAGAAAGAATAATGAGAGCATAAGCATAAAACAAACACCGCAATAAATAAATAAATAAATAAATACAAATCCAGTGTCAGTTGGGATAATAAAATAGGAAAATAATTAAAGTAAAAAAAACTGTACTTTGAAATTCACCTGTTATACATTTCAGTATAATGTTTTAAAAAATGTTCAAATATTATGCATGCCTAAAAATTTCAAAAGGGAGTCTTCACAGCAATGCTAAAATGTTTTGTTAAAAAATACACACACACACAAAAAAAACACATTTCAAATTAAAACTTAAGAAAGTCATGAACTGAACTAAGTATAATCAACTTGAATTAAATTAAATAAAGTTACATTTCATATAACTTTTTTTTCAACTTAATGTAAAAACATAAATTGCCATGACTGACTGACCATATAATTTTTGGTAACACTTTATTTTGATAGTCCACTCTATACATTCTACTAGCAGTAAGTAACTTTGCAACTACATGTCAACTAGCAGTTAGTAGAGTATTAGTAGACTGTCTGCTTAATATCTTCTAACACTTTCTTTGTCAACTTATTGTCAACTTATACTAAGCCTAAACCTACCCCTAACACTAACCCTAAACCTACCCCAACAGTCGACTCTGAGAGTTTGTAGACATGTAGTTGCAAATTTCTGATATTTAGTTGATATGTAGTTGACATGTAGGTTACAAAATTACTTATAGTCAGTAGAATGTCTAAAGTGGACTATCGAAATAAAGTGTAACCTAATTTTTTACTGTGAACCTTTCTGTGAACAGAAAGATCTTAAAATAACCATTATTTTCTTTATATTTGAATAATCTAAAGATTGTTTTCCACTGTAAAAGAGGTTTGTTACAGTTAAAAAGTTTCCATGGATGTCAAACTTTTTTCATGAAGCCATCAATGCCAATAAAGTAACCTTTAATTTTTAGAGTGTAAACGTCATTAATACACTGGACAGTGTTGGGTTAAGTCAACACGAATCCAAAAATTGGCATTGTTTTACTTTCTTAGTGCACATTTCAGGCCTCACTGCGAACTTCATAAGCTTTCATAAAATTGAATCCAAAAAAGACATTTTCTTGTTCTGCTAATGTCTTCTAATCACCTCACACAGTAAATTGAGACTGTTTTTCACAAAGTTGAATAAAATCAAGTGCCATCATTCTGTTCTGTCATTGACTATCATGTTTCATTAAATAATATTTCATATTATCAAAGTAAAATGACTTGCAAATGCTGTTTTACATTGTCTTTAGTACACATTTTGCAGGCAGATCGTATACACTCTAGAGCTCTTTGATCCGGATATGGATGTGTACAGACTACTGGAATGCATTTTGTACCTAAAGAAACAAAGAATGTGCAAAAGAAAAGAAAGGTTTAAGCATCAGTTCTCCTTGCATCAGTCTCTCTCTCAGTCAATCCAACACTTAAAGCTCCATCCACACGGCAACAGGAATTAGCCAGTGATCCGTCTGAGGCAGCTGGAGATCTCTGAAGGCTCTGGTGAGAGTCACGTCTTCTGCGATCGGGGAAAGGCTGTGGTTGCCGTGTTATTTCCCGGTAACGGTGGCGGACTCCAGTCCGGCTGGTAGAAATGAATGTTGAACATCCGAGCCCAGCTGGCAAAGACCCGCTTCTCTGTGATGAAGCGATGGTGACTGCCTCGCCGGCCTCGCTCGTGGGAGATGTACATGGCACATTCATCCGGGCCCATTGGTTCGTAGTAGTGATATGGGACAGAGGGGTGCTGAGACTCCCTGTACACAATGAGAGCAGAGATTAAAATGGGGAAAGTGTTAAGGTACCATTACATTCCCTGATTCCCAAATTAATCTTGAGCTAGATATTCATTTTCAAGGCAATTAACCTGATTTGGTTCAGAGAATAACTGGCTTCAAGGGAAATAAATTGATTTTATGTAATACATCATGGTTGCAAAATGGCTGGGGGGAGAGGTCATGCCTCAGCGGGGAATCACAATGAATCGTTTAATTTTTGGCTCTCAGTTATTTTTCTCATAGCATTGGTACACAGCAGGGCTTGCCTGAACAAACACGCAGAAAGATCAGATCTTTGACCACACTGGAAACATGTGATTTACACATAGGCGTAATTTCTGGTGGGATGGGTGAGACATGTCCCCACCGCTTTTTGCCAGGGTCGATATTGTCCCTTCCACTTTTTAAAAGTAATATAGAAAAATATCTTGTGGAAGATATGTATTAAAGGGAAAACAAGATCAAAAATAATTCTTCATAATCGAAAAAAACATTTGACCTCTTACGCATGCATAACTTGTGCAGTGCAATAACAACGTCATTTACAGCTGTCGTACTTTACGTGATGTCATTATACCATTTTATTTTAAAAATATAGTGCTTCCTTGTGTTAAGCAGGCCTGCCCTACTAAAGATTTTCTTAGTCAACTAGTCGCACGTTATATTAAATTGATTAATATAATAATATATTAACCATACTTTAATACATAGGCATTCCGAGCTCAAGCTCGCGCATAAAGCAATTAACTCAAGCACCGGATTCTGCAAAGTGATTTTGTACGTGTGGGTAAAATAATACATTTTAATTATTTATTAATAAATAATGCTTTCTGATTCGCCATGTCCACATGGACGTGCCATTTAATAGAAATGCACCTTTTCATACTGAATACAAAATTAAAGAATAGGCCTATTACAAAATGGAGTGGGCACGTTTTCTTAATATTCATTTTATTAATCATATAAAAAGTAATAATAACCTGTTATTTTTACTATTAATTGTAATTGTCTCCAGACTGAGACCAACTAAATTTTGTGAGCAGTTGCACTGGCGTGACCACCGCATTGTTCACACATAAAAGCTGCCATTTCTGTTGCATATGAGAAACATTAAAGGAGAACTCGTTTGAACTGTGCAGCACATTGAGTGTATAGCCTGGTTTATACTCGCTGCGTTAGCAGAATCGAAAAGGTACGCTCGGCAAAACTGACACGAATTTTGATGGTTTTCACGCTAATGTAAAGTAAAAGACTGTTTCTTAAACTAGAGGTGAACATGTTGGTGTTCTTGTAGACAAAAAACAAAACATTCAAGCACTTCTCCGGCAGCAAGTTTAGTTTTACTTTTCTTTTTCTTTTGTTTTCATTTTGAAAAGCTTATCTTTGCTGTTTACCTCGCTTTATGCTACGGAGGCTCTCTTTTATTTTATTTTGTTTTATTTTTTATTAGATTCTTCAGTGTTTGCTAAACGTTCTATAATTTTTTTTTGTCATTAGGCTATATAGCCTAATGCAGCATATGTAATGAAGAAACAATGACTAGTTTTAAATTGTTATAAAATTACACAGTATTATGTTTTACTGTATTTTTGAGTAAATGCAACATAAAAAAAAATATACTTTACTAATGGTCTCAGTTTTGGACCTCACCTTATGCTGAAACCCAAAAGCAAAGCAGTGAAATCTTACTTACCTACAGAAATCCGGAGGAACCATGCCATACACATTGATTCTGTCACAGAGCTCTAAGGCAATAGTCATTGTGAACCAGCCTGTGCTTAACCACGAGTTAGAGATTCTCCTGAAAGAGAAAAAGAGAGAGAGAGTGTGTGTGTGTGTGTGTGACTGTCTGCTGAAAACAATACATCGAAGACCAAACTGCGAGGCATGCTGTAGTTAACATTCCAGAAGATATATCTGTTCGAAATTCCACACACACAAGCCCAAGATTCTGTTGCGTTTAGAGTGCTGTCCAGCTGTCAGGATCATTTCTACAACCGAACGTTATCCTCAACTGCTCATCAGTTCTGCCAACCTGCCATCTGACATGAAAGCCCTGGTGAATCTTTGACAAATAACACATTAATAAAGGAAAACAAACAGCATTAGTGAACAACAACCCGGACGTGATTGATTAGAAGCCTTTGATTACTGTTAAATTACCTCAGACAACAGAGCATCCACTGTCTGGCAGATGCAATGTAAATAATCTCTTGTGCATGCTCTAGAATATCCAATGGAATTAATAAACATCTAAACTATAACCTCTGCACAGTTAGGGGCCATTCACGCAGAACATGTTTTTGAATACCCCAATACTGTTTTCCCATTTTTTATTTTTCTTCAAAAGCAGTACCTAAGGCATGACATGGCATACAAAAAATGTTTTTTTTTTTTTATATATTAAATGTTCATCTGAAAGTGTAACAATGCAAACAGGTTTTCTGTAATGGGGAGGTTGCTCTCATCTGAAAAGAGGACTTTGGACCTCTGGTAAGATGCCTCTGACATTGTCTGTGGTTCAGGAGTGGCTTAACAAGAGGAATACGACAACTGTAGCCAAATTTCTGCATGCCTTGACCCCAGCCTCATTCCTTGTGAAGTTCACTCAAATTCTTGAATCGATTTTGCTTGACAATGCTCATAAGGCTGCGTTTTATTATTATTTTTTTTTAAATGCATGCTTTAAAATGATCATGCTTTAACCCAAAAATATTCAGTAAAAGGAACAGACAAACTCCTTGAGAATTAGCTTTTAACTTCTTGCTTGGTTATTGCTGTCATTATAACCTTCTGATCGGAAAGATCCAATTGTACTTGTGATGGAGCAAAGGTGAAACGCGCTTGGAGCGAGTGAGACTCACACCGCTCCACTCACATACTCTGGTCGGGTGTATGTGACGCTCAGAAAAAGCACAGGTCAGAGCAGCGCGCAAATGAAACATTTAAAAGCACATGTAAATGAGAGAGTAAAGGCCCGTTCACACCAAGCACGATAACTATAAAGATAACGGTAAAGATATAGTTCTAAAAATCGTTCTCAATATTAAAGAACAGCGGAGTCCACACCACAACTATAACGATAAAGGCAAAGAGAAACGATATCGTTGGAATCACTTTCAGAACGATTTTTTTTTTCTGATGAACGATAAAAACATTGCCAACAAATCAGAATTAATCCTGCTGTAATGAGCTCGAGAATTTAAAGCAGCAGACGCGCGTCTGCTTAGAATACACAGACAATATCGTTCGCTGGTGTGGACACTAATATCGTTATCTTTATAGTTATCGTTCTTGGTGTGAACGGGCCTTTACTCTAGCGTTTAGTTAACACTACTGTGAATGCCATGCATGTGGCGTTGTACAGTGTATGACGGAGGGAAAAGAACTGCAGCTGATAGAATGTGCGCTGCAGCATGGTACTACGATATTTCTTTCAAAAAAAGATAGTAGAGACATTTTTATCGTCCACGATCAAAAATCGTCATATCACACACCACTAGATTATAGTTTATTTATATAAAAGGTAGGCTATATTTGTATATAAAAGTTGGGGATCAAAGTGTATTCCTGGTCCCGCCCACTCCTGCTGACATTTTTTCCTGTCCCGTCCCAATCCCGTGATTAATAGTCATTTTGTTCCCAATCCTGTGGGATTCCCATTGGAATCCCGTGACCCGCGGGAATCCCGAAAAAATGTCAGCCTCTATGCCACATGCCCATTGTATGTGGCTCCCCATCCAGTTGCCAAGCCATCTGTGAAAACCACCGCTTGATACCTGTTCCAGGGACACTCCTGCCAGAAGAAATTAAAGATCCGACCACAGGCTTAGTGTACAGGCCAGTGTAATCTGAACCCAGTGAGTGCAGCATAACCATGCCCACCTTGGGACTTGGCCATGGATCCAGTGCAGTCACAACTGACTGAGGTGTTACTCACTACATCCCTGTGTGCTCACAACTGTTCACGAGACTGTGTATGAGCCAGTCATCAAGATAGTTAAGAATTTCGAACACCCTGTTCTCAAGGGAACAAAAGCCACCTCCACGACTATATATGGGGTGACAGGGACAGACAAAACTGTCTTGGGAATGGATGCATTCGAAAATGTGTTTCTGCATCAACATTTTGATGAAGTAAGGGCTGTAAAACCTCATCGTCATATCGGTTGGAGGGACTGGCTCTATTGCATCCTTCACCAGCAGGACTGCGATTTCTGCACGCAACACAGGGTTTTGTCAGGTTTTACAAAACATGGCTGAACATGGGGAGACGCTGGGCTAATTGAATCGCGTAGCCGAGTCTGATAATCAGCAGAAGGCACTGAGATGGACTGGGGAGTGCTAACCAGGCTCCAAGAGACAGTGCCAGTCTCGAGGCCTCTTGCGCTTGCTGCCAGGTTTCGCAGGGACCTGAACTGGCTGGGCATCCTGCCTATGTCAGGCATCTTGACGCTGCCAAGTTAAAGGCTGCTGCTGCTGCATGGGAGCGGGGTGGACGCAGAGGGTCACCCTTGGCAACGAGCAGTTTGAGGGGCTGTGTCAGCAGGGTGGAAGCAAAACATTTCCTCCTGGACCACCACGGTTGCACGACCAGAGAATGTGTGGTTACCTTTATTGCTCTAAGCAATAAGGTCTGCAGTACATGTAGAACTGCCAGGTCATGACCACCTTCGTGCATGTCCCTCAGGGCTTTTGCCTTATGAACCTGCAATAACCCCATGATGTGAAGCCCAGAGGTTGCCTCCCCACAAGTTCGATAAGCACTGCCAGTTAGCCTTGAAGAATACTTAAAGGCCTGCGAGGAGAGTCACAGGTCACCTTGCAGAGTGGTAGCAGCCGTGGGAAACATTACATGGCCAAAAACCGCTCCACCGAGGGAATGCCTGTGTACCCCAAAGTGTACCCACTATCGAGGGCAGTGAGGGAGGAGGAGCTGCACTATTTGTTTCTGGCAGTAAAAGGTGCCTTCCAGGATCCCATGAGCTCCTAATGCACTGGAGGGAGGCACTGAGAACTCGATCCCCACTGTTGAACCAATCATCCAGCCTCAAAGTATGGGAACAACGGGAAAGCATAGCTGTCATCTCTGAGTCAGAATCGGGTATCACCACTCTCCCCACACAAAGAACATGTACTATCCACAAACACTTCCTCAGTGTGCTTAATGCACAGACACGAGGTAGCGATCGTGACGTTGCCAGGTAAGTACCACATCCAGAAACTTTTATCCAACGCCACTTAAAATTTCTATATAAATATGTTAGAGATCGCAAACCTCTGGGGCAACTAGGGGTTAAGTGTCCTGCTCAGGGTCACATTGGTGTCTCACAGTGGATTCAAACCCAGATCGCTCACACCAAAGGTATGTGTCTTATCCACTGCGCCAACACCACCCAAGGCACCTTTAAAAAGACATGTTAATCCATGTTGCTCTTTTAGGGATTTCTCATTTTTAGTGCTGAAGCATGCAGCTGGATACCACACACACCTGGTGTGGCTGTCTGCATGTTGGATGATTCCAGTGAGACCGTGACCACCACTGCTGTCTGCCGTAATGCCCGCACTCGCTTTCTGCAAACACTCAAAGAGATGAGCAGTAGTGATGCACCACCGCTCCGCTTTGAAGCGAAATGATGAATAAATGCAGTGCACCTTCTGCCTCTTATACCCGTGCTGCGGGGTGTGGCAGCCAGATTCAAATTCCACATTCCAATGTCCATTGGCTCGTTTAGTTACACTAGAATGATGGCAGGTTTTGGTAGACCGATATATATTACCAAGGCTAATATATCGGCCGATATTTGTCATTTTTTCAAATATCAGCTTAGGTCAATAGGTTTTTGGTAGGTTTGGCTGATGCGCTCATGGCGGGACTTTTATTTTGACGGCGCTGAGAATGTCAGCATTTGAGCACACAGTGCACACATTCTCCCTTCTTCACTTATTTGTCTAATAATCAGATAGAACTGTTAAACAAAGGAATTAAAATTTATACAAAAAAGCATTATAATGAGCATTATGCTTTTATATTGTTAGTAATAGAAAGGCAAACATTATAATATTTTCTCAATTGCATTCAGCTTTCAGCAAATAAGCAATTATATAAATTTAAACAAATCTTTATATTATTATTAATGAATATCTAATTTCAAAACCTTGCAAACTTAGTCGAATGCTCTTCATGACAGTTGGTCCATGCGAACAGAGAGAGTTCAGCTTCATTGAGACATGGATCGACAAACTTTAAACTTGTTATTTCAAATAATGCTGCTCTTCATGTTTTTGCCCAATGTCATATTCATGTCATTTTTACTGTGTGCTTTATGTAAAATAAGTGCTACCTTGGCTTTATTTTGAAAACGTGATTCACAATGCACAAACATTTCCTAGAATTCTGAGTGCCCTGTTGGTTAGTGTTTGCTTCCTTTTTAATTATATTTGTATTAAAAATTTGTGAAAAATACTTTTTACTGTCATTTACAGTATAAGCATGTTTATATTTATTTTTAACCCTTTCTTAAATGATTTCAAATTTCTTCACATCAATGTGTCCCTGAGCAAGAAACTTAACCCCTAGTTTTCTCCAGAGGTGTGCGACCTCTGACATATATAGCAATTGTAAGTTGCTTTGGATAAATGCGTCGGCTAAATGTAACAAATTTCTTGAAGTTTTGCTTAATGCATTATAAAGATGATCATCATCAATTCATTATATATTTCCATAAATAATTGTAACCAAAGTTAAAATGCATCATTTAATAGTTTCAATGCATTTTACTTTCTAAGGGTGCAAAAATGAATGTATAAGTAAGTTTTTATAAATGTGGTTACAATTAATAATACATTTATGTTATTATTTATTTAAATAATGCATTATATTTAAAGAAATCAAGTAAACCCTAATCAAACATCAAATAAGTTCTGACTGGCTGTTTTTGTGCCACTTCATAAACCAATCTAACTTTTAAGGCCAGATTTACTAAGCAGGGCAAATTATCGTAAAAGCGCAATTCCATAGCAGCATGGATGGGAAATGTAAAATTCGGACAAGGTGCACATTAAAGAACACAGACGCAACATCTCATCTCAGTAATGATCTACCAAGAGCATTGCAAATTACCGCCTGCTTTATGACTGCCTATTTTAATAGAGGAGATATAAACTGAAAAATATACAGTACAAGGCTTACTCATGTATTAATGAGGTGGAAGTGGATTTTCTGAAATTTCAGGTGTATTTGAAGTGCAAATATATGATGTTTGACTCAATATTTCAACTATTTATGACTGCCAGATGAAGGTTAATTTATCTTATAATCTCAGAAACCATTAAAGGATAAAGAAGATCCTGTGTCATTTGAGTGTTAAATAAAATAATAAATACAGTGAACTATTTTGTTCTAGTATCTTTCAATGCATCTTCAGAAGAAATAAAAAAAATTCTGTAATGTACATGGCGATAAACATTTTGTCTTTTATTAGAGGATAATGATATTTAGTGCATGAATTGTTCTTACAGAAGTATGTGTGGTACAGTATAACATGAGACTTCTCATAAGGGCAAAATGAGGATGACCACCGCCTCTGCATCTAAAAAAGAATTCAAGTCTAAACGCCACAACATTGAACATATATGCTTGTCCAAACATAACAGTTATTGATCAATATCCAGCAAATACTATCCAGATATCATGGAAACATATTGCTTAGATCAATGCCCAGAATCCCTATGAACACATTCTAATAGACCGCATTCTCCAAAGCAGTATTGTTTAGAAGCGAACCGAAGAGGAGAAAACTGAACTGCTAAGTTGTGGAAAAACAAAATGCCAGAACACTGGGCTATGTTTGTGTTTGTGCCGCAGGGCTGTCACTGCCAGGCCAGAGAGCAAAGACACTGCCTCCCCATTGCCAAGTTCTTGTGCATAACTATTTACATGATTTGTAAAGCACAAATTATAACACCATAAGCCTGAATTACTTTAGAAGTAGTCTTGGGGTTTAACTGTAAGTACAGTTCAGGTTCTTATGGCCCTATGACCCTTCAAAAAGGCAATAAGCAATGAGACAACATGCATTACAGTGTTTTTTACCACAGGTAATGGGTGTCCACAACATGACTACACAAGTTTATTGCTTTTATAAAAAGGCATCTACGTGACAAGACACCACTGTTGAATAAACAGTTTCATATGTTCATTCAGTTTCATACATTCATTTTATGATTGATAATTTACACAGGCAAAAATCTACAAAATATTACATTGCTCACAAATGTATATGAACTGGTTCTTTGTAGTGAATTACACACATACAGGTTTTTACATTGTCTCATGAGACTTAAATCAGTGTATTTTGGTTGTTCATATTACAGTATGCAGCCTTGCCAAATTTTGATGTCTAGTATTGTTGTTTATTTAATATTGTATATGGGTAGTGCAAATTATAGGATTGCATTTATGATGCCTCTACAAAGACAGAAATGCTCTTAAAATGTCTTTGTGAACACCTTTTGCAAGAACTGTTTTAAATGTATTATCAAAATGATTACCTACAGCAAATCCTACACTAGAAAAGCATGGCTCACTGAATATTAATAAGATTACATGACTGGTGCTTTATTGTCTATTTTTAAATCTTGAAAATTCCTGGTTATAAGCAAGGGGTTCTCAACTCTGACCCTTAAGGTCCACTTTCCTGCAGATTTTAGTTCCATCCCTAATCATACACACCCGAACAAGTGAATCAAGGCCTACAGGATTACTAGAAACTTACAGGCAAGTGAGTTGGTCAAGATTGGAGTTAAACTTTGTAGGAAAGTGGACCTTGAGATCCAGAGTTGAGAAATCCTGTTACATGCTGTCACTACAGTTATTTTAAATTTCTATATTTAAATTTACATTGACAGCCATCGCGACTTGCCAAGAAAGAAAGATGTCTTATATTTATCAGTTATTTGTAAAACACTGCAAACAATTTCACTGAATATCCTTAGCTTTGACAGGATTTTAGACACTAAATTCATATGGTCATTCAGGTATTATGGTTGACAAATAATGCAACATCTTTCATATGTATATCCCACTGCATATCACTGTACCCGAGTTGCAACATAACTCTTGTTGTTTTTATTATTTTTATATTTTGTAAAAATTAATTTAAGCTTCTTTATTGGGTTAAATTCCTAATTTGCTTGTTAGTAATTAAACTTTTTAAATGCAACATTAAAAAAATTTATATCTAACTTAAAAGCAAAACCTAAAAAATAAGCAGTTATGACCAGCAATACTGTTTTGAGCAACTAGAGTAGAGCTAAATATATGTATTTATTAAACATCCATAAGATGGCATTACATATGAATATTATCTTTCTGGCCACCAAATGCCTCTAATTTGCCTCTTTGCACTGGAATTTTATAATGTTTTCTCTATTTTAACCCTAAATATTACACTAATTGTAATATAAATAATAAGCATATTAGAGAATGTTATATTTACATTATTGCGCATATTATGTAGTACCAAAATCTCTTCAAATAACTAAACAGAACTGAGCTAAAATGTAGAACAGTTATTTTATTGGTTAAAAGTTACAATTATGGTGTTAGTCACATCTGACTGCTAAGGAGTACGAGAACATATTAATGCTGTTTCATTCCACAGAATAAAATGCTATTGTAAAGCATAGTCAGCGTAGTTATCCATGCATAATCAATGCATACAGGGAGTGCAGAATTATTAGGCAAGTTGTATTTTTGAGGAATATTTTTATTATTGAACAACAACCATGTTCTCAATGATTCCAAAAACTCATTAATATCAAAGCTGAATATTTTTGGAAGTAGTTTTTAGTTTGTTTTTAGTTGTAGCTATTTTAGGAGGTTATCTGTGTGTGCAGGTGACTATTACTGTGCATAATTATTAGGCAACTTAACAAAAAACAAATATATACCCATTTCAATTATTTATTTTCAGCAGTGAAACCAATATAACATCTCAACATTCACAAATATACATTTCTGACATTCAAAAACAAAACAAAAACAAATCAGTGACCAATATAGCCACCTTTCTTTGCAAGGACACTCAAAAGCCTGCCATCCATGGATTCTGTCAGTGTTTTGATCTGTTCATCATCAACATTGCGTGCAGCAGCAACCACAGCCTCCCAGACACTGTTCAGAGAGGTGTACTGTTTTCCCTCCTTGTAAATCTCACATTTCATGATGGACCACAGGTTCTCTATGGGGTTCAGATCAGGTGAACAAGGAGGCCAAGTCATTCGTTTTTCTTCTTTTAGACCCTTTCTTGCCAGCCACGCTGTGGAGTACTTGGACGCGTGTGATGGAGCATTGTCCTGCATGAAAATCATGTTTTTCTTGAAGGATGCAGACTTCTTCCTGTACCACTGCTTGAAGAAGGTGTCTTCCAGAAACTGGCAGTAGGACTGGGAGTTGAGCTTCACTCCATCCTCAACCCGAAAAGGCCCCACAAGCTCATCTGTGATGATAGCAGCCCAAACCAGTACTCCACCTCCACCTTGCTGGCGTCTGAGTCGGACTGGAGCTCTCTGCCCTTTACCGATCCAGCCACGGGCCCATCCATCTGGCCCATCAAGACTCACTCTCATTTCATCAGTCCATAAAACCTTAGAAAAATCAGTCTTGAGATATTTATTTGCCCAGTCTTGGCGTTTCAGCATGTGTGTCTTGTTCAGTGGTGGTCGTTTTTCAGCCTTTCTTACCTTGGCCATGTCTCTAAGTATTGCACACCTTGTGCTTTTGGGCACTCCAGTGATGTTGCAGCTCTGAAATATGGCAAAACAGGTGGCAAGTGGCATCTTGGCAGCTGTACGCTTGTCTTTTCTCAGTTCACGGGCAGTTATTTTGCGCCTTGGTTTTTCCACACGCTTCTTGCGACCCTGTTGGCTATTTTGAATGAAACGCTTGATTGTTCGATGATCACGCTTCAGAAGCTTGGCAATTTTAAGAGTGCTGCATCCCTCTGCAAGATATCCCACTATTTTTTACTTTTCGGAGCCTGTCAAGTCCTTCTTTTGACCCATTTTGCCAAAGGAAAGGAAGTTGCCTAATAATTATGCACACCTGATATAGGGTGTTGATGTCATTAAACCACACCCCTTCTCATTACTGAGATGCACATCACCTAATATGCTTAATTGGTAGTAGGCTTTCGAGCCTATACAGCTTGGAGTAAGACAACATGCATAAAGAGGATGATGTGGTCAAAATACTAATTTGCCTAATAATTCTGCACACAGTGTATTATGTGTTAATAATTACTAGAAATCATTGCAAATATAGTGAAACTGCTGTCTGTCCTGGCTGTTGTTTGGAACTATTGATAGCTTCATGAACCACGTGACCACGTGACCACGTGGCGGTGAGATCAAAGCCTGTTACAACTATTTCTCAGTGCCTCTGGTACAGCGATACTACTCAATATGCAATATTACGATATTATGCAATATGCAATAGGATATACATATATAAAAGATGTTGCATTATTTGTCTACCAGATAATACCTGAATGATAAGATGAATGCAGTGTCTTAAAATCATGTAAAAGATAAAAATATTCAGTGAAAATAGTTTGCAGTGTTTTACAAATAACAGATACATATGCATAAAATACAAATTTCTTTCTTGGCAAGTCGCAATGGCTGGCTTTGTTTATTGGTCAGGCATCGTTCAATAAAATGTCTTCATTCACACATGAACCCCCTCCTTTGGCTCTGCGCTCTAACATCTGCACATACAAGTTCAAGTGCACAAGTGAGTTGTGCAACAGGAGTACCGCAAAAGGAGTAACAAAAGTCAAAGCGCTAGGATTTTAACTTGTACTGCCAGATCTGAGAGGTTGTAAGTGCTGACTTAATGTTTTGCAGCGAAACTTAAGTAAAGTGCAAAAGTAAATGGTAAATGGACTGCATTTATATAGCGCTTTCAACAGACCGCATGGCCATCCAAAGCGCTTTACAATTTGCCTCACATTCACCTTCATAAAAATGTTGTAAACATTTGTGTATGTCATTTTCTTTATGTGAATGTCATTCAACACATTTGTAACTATTAATCTGCAACTTCCAATTCAAAACATGGGTGTTTTTATCATTGTCAGTGTGTGCAAATTAAAAGATTAAGCTTTTCTCAAAATTTCTCACATTCAGATCAACAAGCTCTCAAGTTTAGCTACTGTTTTACTTTCATACAAACAGACACAGGTCAGGAAGTGCTCATAATATCAAGTTTCAGGCATTTGTTCAAATAAGTACAAACTTGAAAGCGAAGGAATAAGTAAAGACAAAGACTATATATATATATATATATATATATATATATATATATATATATATATATTTGTTTTTATTTATTTATTTAATTTATGATGAAGTCAAGTATAGTGTCGAAAGAGGTGAGTTTTCAGTTGTCACTTGAAAAGTGTCAGGGACTTAGCATTCTGGATAGGGATGGGAAGATCATTCCACCAGCCAGGAATGGTGAATGAGAATGTTTTGGAAAGTGATTTTGAGCCTGTCTGTGATGGTAACATGAGGCATCGCTCACTAGCGGATCTCAGACTTCTGGAGTGGATGTAGATTCGAAATAGTGAGTGGAAGTAGGCGGGTGCAGAGCCTGTGACTGTTCTATATGCAAGAATTAATGCCTTGAACTTGATGCATGCCGCAACAGGAAGCCAGTGCAAGAAGATAAAGAGAGGTGTAACATGGGCTATTTTGGGCTTGATAAATACCTATCGTGCCACTGCATTCTGAATCATTTATATAGGATTGATTTTGCTTTATGGAAGTCCAGCCAGAAAAACATTGCAGTAGTCCAGACTAGAAATGACAAGGCCCTGGACAAGAAGTTGTGCCGAATGCTCTGTTAGAAAGGGCTGACCCAAAAGATTTCTGACCGAAGTTTATTGGGTAATTGTTGAAGAACCTAGCTGGATGGTGAAATCATGCTGTAGAGTTGGAGTGGCAGGAAAGACAAGAAGCTCAGTCTTTGCCAGGTTGAGCTGTAGGTAATGTTCTTTCATCCATGCGGAGATGTCCACCAGGCAGCCTGAGATCCGTACAGCTACCCTTGGATCATCTGGTTGAAATGAGAGATAGAGCTGTGTGTCATCAGAATAGCAATGGTAGAAGAAGCCATATGCCTGTATGATAGGATTCAGTGATGTAGTGTATACTGGGGCAGCTGTGGCCCACAGGTTCGAGTCTCATTGCTGTCAGGAGCTTTAGGTGGGGGAAGTGAATGAACAGCGCTCTTTTACACCCTCAAATCCCATGGCTGAAGTTATCTTGAGCAAGGCACTGAACACCCAATTGTTTCCCAGGAGCTGAAACAAAAATCTGCCCACTGCTCTGGGCGTGTGTATTCCCTACTCACTGCTGTATGTGTGCACTTGGATTGGTTAAATGCTGAGCATCAGTTCCGAGTATGGGTTACCATACTTGGCAAATGTCACAACTTATATGGAGAAGAGCAGGGGTCCAAGAACTTATCCCTGAGGAACCCCAGTGACCAGTTGATGTGCTTTGGATACCTCCACTCCCCAGGCTACCCTGAAAGACCTACCAGTAAGACAGGATTCAAACCAGCAAAGTGGAATCGGTGTGATGCCCAATGAGGAGAGGATAGACAGGAGGATTTGATGATTTACAGTGTCAAAGGCAGCAGATAGATCCAGCAGAGTAAGAACAGATTATATGGAATCAGCTTTTGCAATTTGCACCGCTTACATGACAGACAATAGCGCAGTCTCAGTTGAATGGCCATTCCTGAAACCGGACTGGTTAGTGTCCAGTTTGTTGTTCTGTGAAAGAAACAATGTTACCTGGTTGAAAACAACTCGTTCAAGGGTTTTCTCTATGAATGAAAGGAGAGAGACAGGTCTGTAGCTATCTGTAAAGTGAAGTGTTTATAATAGGTTTTTTGAGCAGTGTGGTTAGAACCTGCTTGAATGCATTGGAGAAAGTGCCTGTGAGGAGAGATGTGTTGATGATGTGAGTGATGTAAGAGTGTAGTAGAGATTGCTTGGAGATAGTATGAGGGGACTGGGTCTAGAGGGCATGTTGAAGTATGGCTGGAGAGGAGAAGATTTGATACTTCTGCCTCAGTAAGGGGACAGAAGAAGAGTTCTAGCAGTGAGTGTGGTTGGTTTGAGGTCATGTGTGTGGGGGCTGAGAATTGACTACTGATTGTTCTAGTTTTGTCTGTGAAGAATGTGTCGAAATCATCAGCTGTTTTATAGAAGTGGTGAGAGGTGGTGGAGGGGGTCAGACGAGAGAATTAAATGTTTTGAAGAGATTACGTGTGTCTGGAGCACTGTTGATCTTGTTGTGGAAATACTGTATGAAGATTCGGCAGTATGGAGTTTAACAGAAAAGCTGAAAGCAAAGACTGATACATACTCTGGTCTGATGGATATTTTCATTGGTCAGATGCTCACAAAGAACATTGGATATCCAGGGGTTAGAAGGGGCAACCTGTGCTGGCCTTGAGGAGAGAGGACAAATCTAGCCTAGACAAGGGGTTAAAGTAGAGCATAAAGTGTCAGTTGCTGCATTTACATCCAGAGATGAGAAATGGCTAGGTTAGGGAAGAGAGGAAGATACTTCAGAGGAAAGAAAGGGAGCATAGGTTTTGTCTATAGGTAACCGGTATAGGGGTTGGTGGAATACAGGTAACAAAATGTAGTTAAAATGTAATGAAGAAATGGTCAGAGATATGCAGTGGTTCTAGTTGGTTGCCTGATTTGTGCATGCTTGTAGTAGTAAGGCATTTGGGATGAAGCAAGGAGTGAATGGAGGTCTGTTGAATAAGGCTTGTCCAGGTGAATGTTGAAGTTGCCATAGACTGCCATCTCTGGGAATAAGGACAACAGCCAATCCAGCTCCTCTAGGAAGTTGGCTAGAATCCGCCTAGGAGGGCAGTAAATTACAATAACCTGGAGTTTTATAGGAACTGTTACAGTTATTGCATGATATTCAAATGCACAGGGGAGAGTGGGTTGAGTATTTCCTTTCCTTTTCCTTTCAACATATATATAAAGTAGACATAACAGAAGACAAAACAAAAATATACCAAAACCAAAGACAAACATATGGACAAACATGCAATGTGTTATGCAGCAATAATCCCAAGCCTTTGAATGCATGTGAGAAGAAAAAGTTTGTATAATCAAATAATAATAATAATAACAGTAGTAGTAATACAAATAGTAATAATATATGCAGATCCAGTATGTACTGTACACATTATATAAAATATATATAAAATATATGTAAAGAAAAAAAAAATCAAATTTGAATTTATGTAAAATTCAAAGTATAGTAATTGAACAAAAGGGGACAAAGTTTGTTTGGAAGGAACAATGTTGTGTGCAAATGCCGTTAATTGCTCTAAGTTTAAATGTACTAGTAATAATTTGAAAGATCTGTTCCTCTCTTTCCAGTTAAGTATGAAGGTTTTATTTGCTACAGTCAGTGCAATCAATTAACATGGTTTAAACTGATTAGAAATTTGTAGTCTAGAAGTGTCTCCCAGTAAAGCTATTTTGGGACAAACCGGGATGCTAAATTTGACAATATCTGAGAGCATGCTCATGACCATCGACCAAAATGAATGAACCAAGGGGACACAGCCAGAATGCAATAGAAATGCAATGCAAATATGGTTTAGTATTTACAACTGTTTGAAATTAGCAGACTATTGCCCCCACCCCGACCAACCTGGGGTGCGTCTCCCAAAACCATAGTTGCTAACCTGTTGGTTTTAGGAAACACACCCCTGACCGGGGTTTGGGGGCTGTGAAAGAAAGATAAATTGTTAGATAGAGCAGCTGGGGTTGCTGAGTCTTCTGGATGAATTCAGGTCTAAGTCAAGCCCAAGACGAGTGTGGATTGTAAAGAAAAAACAGAAATGAAGTCTGCTTTGTTGACAGTTGCCTGACAAATCCAGAGACCCACAGAGTAAGAAAGAGGTGCAGTAGAAGATGTAGAGATAGGATGCAGGTTAGCAAGGTGTTTCCGTTTGCGTGTGATGTTAGAGCATTGTTGAGAGACAACCGGAATGTTTTGGAAAAACATGATAGAGGTGGAAAAGAGAGGACATTAAAGGAGAGTGTGTAAAGGGAAGATAAAAATTATATTTAAGTGCATTGCCAGTTTCATTGCTCAGTGAAGTTGCACAGGTAAAGTCGCAGGTTTTAACGCTGAACGCTTCCACGTCAGTGCACAGACATCAAATAAATACACAGTCTAAGAGACTAAAGTGATAAAAGCTGTTGCCGCATATAATGCATAAAATAATATATGTTTTAATAAAGAACCTTTATTTTTAAAAGTGAATGACAAATTCATGTTGCGCAGACAAAAATGAATATATTAAACCCCCCATTCACTGAAAACACACTACGCTGCGCACACACACTTGCTTTGATTAAGTGGAGATCTTGGCTTAATGTTCAAATCTAGAATCCCACACGAACTGATTTCCCATGTGATCCTAGAGTTGAAAGGAAAAAGGGGCTGGTCTTCTCAGAGAGCAATAAATGTGGAATAAGAATGGCCTCTGCACACTCTATTCTAGGACTCTATTCTAATACCTTTTTAAAATAAAAATAGGTCATAAAAAATTAGGGCATGTCACATGGATAATATTGGCACGTTGATGAAAACGTCTGCTATCTCAGTCATGTAAATGCATGCCTTCAGATAACTGGGTTCTGCAGACCCATTTTAGTTGAGAAATGGGTTTGAAAATATTTTGCCTTTATACAATGAAACATCAAAGTAGTGTATCATCACATATTTAAGCTTATTTTCCTGAACCGTATCATTACAGATAGTAAAATTGGCCTCTTATCAAATAATAACATTTTTAAATTGGCTCTATAAAACATAATAAAATGCTGTTACCTGTCTTTGCCAGTCTCTCTCTTGAATAGTTCATCAAACTGGAGCATTTTCTGCCAGGAGATGATATAGACCTTGAGTTTGGGCAGCACTTGGTTCATAAGCCGCAGATTGTTATAAACCAGCCCCTTCCCATCACGTCGCATGTAACTGCTGGGTCCCCAGAAGATGAAGACCGTGTCCTGACTGGAGTTCAGGAGTTCATGGCGGCTGCGCAGCACTCTCTGCATGCTGGAATGAGCGATGACCCTCAGGCTCGTGCGGTGACCCACGTCAACCCCGTAGCCATGGGCCGTGGGCGCGTCATTCATTCGGATGACACACTCCGCCTGATCGATCTCTTTTCCACGACCCCCACTGGTAAGATGACCCGAGCTGGTGACCAGCGCGCAGCTCCTGCAGTGCATCTTCAGAGGCTGTGGGGAAGAGAGTGGAAAGATTAGCTCCATGCAAGTATAAAACCAGTCAAAAAATAGTCAATATTTCATACAGAGTCTATATACAGTATTAATTTAAATAGTGTGCACGTGGCTAAGCAAATTTAAACCCTGGTGTACCAGTCCAAGGCAAACAAGTTAAACCTCAATGCTGTAACTACACTTTTATGGCCCAGGCATGCCCGTCGTCAAGGGGGGGCATCGGGGGGCAGTGCCCCTAAACGTTACGCACAGAACAATTTTACAAATTTGCATTAGACATTTCTTATTACATGTTATTGATTTAGATCATAGCAAGAATGACTTTGTTTTAGCAGAACTTGGCTCACAGGAACAGTAATCACTACAACGGTAACACTAGAAATGCATAACACATTACCTTCAGAAATGATTCAGACAATTCATTATTCACCACATTTTTACACAGAACATAATTTTAAATATAATTATATTCATAAATGACTGTTAAAACATCCCAAAACAGCACCCAAACCTTGCAAAGACCTACCTCATTAATTATTCAAATACAACAGCCAATGGCAAGTCTCCAGCAGCAGACCTTTCAATATGTTATTTTTGTGTTAGAAGTTTTATTAATTCAAATTACAATATGCAGTTTGTCTGCAAGTATATGTATATGTATATATAAATCATGCAATTCATTTAGTTAAGCATACAGTATTGTATTGTTTATACGCAATTCCTTTGCGCAGCTGAGCTGCGCATTGCATGCGATTTCAGAATAAATTTTTGGTGGTTGTACAGAAAAGCTACAGTATGGATATAAGAAAGTGGTTTAAAGAGTCGTCGGTGAAAAAGACGACTTTGACCAACACCAATGTGTGTGGAGACGACTCTGGAGCTAATGAGATGGTAGAAATGGAGAATTTGTCTAATGAGACACAAATTCACAGCGTAGACAGAGCAGGGGGTTTAATTATGAATGGGCCTACTACTAGTGATGACGTGATTGCCGTCGCTCTGGCTGCGCACGCCGTAGTAGAGACGTTGAGATCATACGGTTAAGTATTTTATTTGAATAATTGAACAAAACAAGACTATTGTGGTCTATTTTAGTTATAGCCTAATATGGGTTGTTGTTATGGTCTGTCTCAGATCATTAAAAAAAGTGTGCCCCCCTATGAAAATTAAATGCCCCCCCATTGGGTTTGTTCTGGCGACGGCCCTGGGCCCAGGGTGTGGAGATTTCTGTTTTTTTTCTTTTTGTTATATAAAGTACAAATTAAAACTGTTTGTGAAAACTTTACACCAGGACATTTTTTGTTAACAGCAACAACAATTTACAGGCATCATTTCCTGCATTACAAACAAAATACTATGAAATTTACTATACAAAATTTAGAGCAAATATTTTGACCAGAACATAATAAGCAAAATATTTGTATTTTGTGTCTTTTCTAATCATCCTGTAATTCTGTTAAGTTATGCAAATATATATATATATATATATATATATATATATATATATATATCAAACAATGATATTAAAGAGATAATTCACCCAAAAGTGAAAGTCAGGTTTGGAACAACATAAGGATGAGTATGATGATGACAGAGCATTTTTAAGTGTGAATAGCGATTGATGCTATTTACACTAAGGGAAAATGTCAATTGATTCTATTTACACAGAGGGAAAATAGTAGTATTAACATATTGAGTGTAAATTATCATTTTAATTCAAATTATTAAGTGGATGCTACTTTATTGGGACAATAAAGCCATCCCTACACTTACACTGTACCCTATAATTTATTTTCTACTTTTTGATTAATTCCTTAATTTTCATGGAAAATGACTGCCTTCCCGTTTAGATATGAGATTTGGAAAGGCAAAACATTTTTTTTTTCTTTTTTGCAAAAGCTCACATCTTACTATTAACGCCAGTAGATCTGATGTTTTACATGTCTTTTGTAGTTTTGACTACCCCAATCACACGCTGGTGGACAGAGTTAACATAAATAGCCTCTGCCAATAAGGTGGGCTATTTGCACTTAATGTAAATAGACACTGCATTTTTATTTTTGGGTGAACTATCCATTTAATATACAACATATGTAGTGGAAATGACATGTTGGTTAAAAAAAAATGAACTATTTGATTAAAGAAGAGAGTGTAAATACTGTGTTTTAAGAGAAATTATTAAAAAAAAGTAGCTTATTAGTTTATTTTCCACAAGGACCAAGTGTCCACTGGTGAAGAAACATCCGTAAATGAATAAACAACTGTTTAATTTTGTCTTTTGTTACTCTGGGTTATAGGTCTGGCAGAATGCACCGAGAAACAATGGAGGCTCTTCAAATTAAAAGATCTATTAAGAGGAAAATGTTCTAGTTTCAAATATATTATTGACATAGGCAGTGCAATTTTGCCTGAGGATATCTTTATTCACAACATCTTGTTGGTCAGATATAAATGAAGAGGTTAGTAATTTAGGCCTCCTGACCTTGAATAGTTTTAAAATCCGTCCTGCTTCTACACATCTCCACATTCAAACCACATATTATTCCACTGAGTGGCTTTCCATTCTCTACAGCTTTCCATGAATTATTCCAAGCCGACATAAAAGCACCATTGGTATTCTTACAGTGATAAGGACACAGTCCCTTCAGTCCCATCCTTGGGGGATAAAGTGTTTCAGGAATAAAGGCCCATCTTTGCTTCTCAAGGAAGTGTTGCATTTACGGTTAAATTTCTCTTCCCCATCCTCTGTCACGCTCTTTAAATCAATAATATGCAAAGAGCGCTGCCAGCATTGCGTAATTTGTCCTGGATGAAGGCATCTGCTGTGAGGGAAATAATAACAAATGGCGCCATGCATTCTGCAGGCAGTGCTGCGACATTTGAATGCGTCTCCTCTTGGCGTCCGATGCTCTCTAGGTAATGAAACTCAGCCGCAGGTCAAAGAAGACACAGGTGCTGCTCCAATGACATAATGTTAATGAGGCTGGGATCAGCTGAAATCCTTGTGGGCCACATGAGCTTCCTGTGTTGCCCAAAATCCTTTGTTTAACTGCTGATAAATGTCCCGATGTAGTCGATAGCTGCAAGGGAGACTCTTGAGCAATAGTGAGGGTTAAATGAGCACAATAGCAATTCCTTAGTCATTGTCCAACAACTGTCAACATGTGAGCATTTAAATCTGCCCTGGGACACAAAAATCTGATCATTTTTGGCATATTCAAATAATCAAATCTATGCAATATTGAAATCTAAACAGCACAAAAACATATGAAATGGGTTGTGTCCAGAGGCACTCATTGCAAGGGTATGGATTACAAACTGCAGATCTCCAGAGTCTTGTGTTATTGGCCATTCTTTCCAACTGGTTCCAGGTGTAACCCATCTTTATGATTTCAGCCTTGATGTCATGTTGCCAGGTGTTTCTAGGGTAATGCCTACCCCCTTATGTTGGTTGGCAGTTTACAAAGGGTGTCCACTCTCCAGCCCCATCTTCTCTAGCTGATTTCTTATTCAGCAGGAAGTTAATGTGTCCTTTTTATTGCTGATGGTGTCAGGCCAGTGGATCGGGAGAATTGATTAAGGTTTGGACCTTCCCGGTGGTCTATCTTGGTTGTCCTTTAGGCTTCAGCTCCATACAGCAACAATGACTTGAAGTTGGAGATAAAAAAGACAGGTATTTGTTGTCAAGGTCAAATCTCTGGAGCTCCACATATTCTTGAGCTGTATAAAGGCTGCTTTGGCAATCCTTGCCTTGATATCTTTGTCTGTACCCTTGCATAACTTTAGCACAAACCATTCTTTGTTGATACTTAAAATATAGCAAAAAGTAGTTTGGAAACAATTGGATGAAAACTGGCTAGAGGCTTTTTCATTTTGTCGTTTTCACTTTGTCAATAACAGAACAGCGCAAAAAGCTTGTGTCACAATCACTATGTAGTGTATAGAAAAAGAATGAAGGAGTCAGCAGTTTTGCACAGAGTATATGCTTGAATGTGTGATACATCTCTGTCATCCGTTGTGTCATTCCGGTCATGATTTTCCATCCTTTCTTTCCAAAATGACATCTACTCAGAGTTTTATGATAAAGGCTCTTGGCATGGTGCTGACACTCTTATCATTACTGAAGTAACTACTGTAAAAATGCCGGATATTGATTACAATGACTGAACAAACAGATCAGTTTTCATCATTTGCAAAATGACAAAGTGCAGACAGTCAATCCTAAAGATTGATTCGAAAACCAAATCAGATTTGTGTGCAGTGTGAAGAAAAGGCCTCAGTGTCCTGAGTGTTTTTTTACAGTGCTTGAGCTTTTACTTCACACTGTAAATTACATATTGCTGAGAGAGCCAGACTCTGTCCATCAAGCTTGAGGAAATGTCACTGGGAAACGGCACAATTAGACTGACGGCCATCTGAGAAGCAGATGACAAGAGCAATCTTACAAAATGACACATGAGCACTACCCTGGCATGATGATTTGAGAATTAAAGCATTTTATGTAATTCTATAACAGGTCAGCTAAGATTGTTTTACTGAGTGCTATATTTGAAGGTTCAAAATAAAATATTAAATGAACTGAAAATGATGCAAATTTAGAATTAGTTATTTGCTTGAAAACATTAATGCACCTTGAAGTGTCAAATACAGCTGTTTTTTTTTTCTTTTTTTTTTTTTTTTTTTTGATGAAGTGCTGGGGGCAAAATATGCTTTAACAAAAACATTCATTGCTGTCTAGTATCATGAGAAAATTGTTTATTATATATTTCACTATTATTAGAGCATTTTAATAGGACAGTCAGACATGTGTTTTGTAAATTATGAATTATGTAATTATTTAATTATGCAAGAGTTCTGCACATGGGGTCCGATGGAGTACTCTTCTAAAAACCATATGGTTTATGGTACCAAATGTTAAAACAGTCTGGAGCAGAAGTCAGAGTGAATTAATTTTGATTAATTAGGGATGCTTTAATATTAACATTTTGGCAAGTTTACAATAATTTTTTCTATACTATTTAAAAAGTAAATGAATAAACTATTAAAAACGAAAATCAACAAATATCGGTCAGTTTTGCGATTTGCTAAAGGTCGCAAGTTGTAAAGTGTTAATTTCTTATTGGAAACATTTCTGCCTGTGGCAAAATTTCTGCAACATTATATTCTGCTTGAACACTTTAAAAGTAAGTGAGTGAGTGGTGTTGAAAGCATTTTCGGTCATCTCCAAAACAAATGAAAGTGAATCTCACAACGTTTTATGTTTGTGGTTTACATGTTGCGGCAGTTCAGAAATGAAATGTCTTGTGAGTGGTGGTAAAAGATTAATTCAACCTACTCTAAACCGAGTGTTAATAAAAGCACACAAGATAAAAACACATTTTAGACATTTTAGCTTGCTTCCACAAACACTTTTTTTTTAATCATGCCTCATGTTTTACACTTGGCATTACAAGTGAAACACTTTCCCAGGTGAGCTACAGAGCAAGTTTACTACATCAGAAAAGCTATACATATAGAGCTGATTATTAGATGTAAACATCAATATGTATTCGTTTTACAAATAGGTCATAATATAATTTTGTGCAAGGAAATGCACAAAATAAGTATTTATTAATCAATAACTTGCCTTGTAATCATAATTTGTGTGAAACTGAACACAAGTTGGTGGTGTTTTGCTCTTACTAGTGTTAATTTCAGTTGAGAACTGCAGTATGCTGTATGTATAGAAGACACAGACACATGTTTCCAGAGAGCCCATGTTGAATTTATTTGCACTTTTAAAGATCAACTGTACATGAGTTCAGTGACCGCAAAGTAAACCAGCCGATATGGAATTGAAATACTGTGAATCCTTAAATGTAATCACTTCACAATTCAATTTCAATAATTTTTGGCTTTATCTGATAGGACAGTGCACTGGTAGGCAAGAAACACTGAGAAAGGAAAGAGTGTAACAGGGTCAGGAAAGAACCTTGAGTCAGAACTCGAACTCTGGTCGCCTGAAGCATGGCTGCACCATATGTCAGAGCTCTGCCTGCAAGACAACAATGGAGGCCTGGTTATCCATCAGGAATGAATGTACCAGAATGTGATCGAGTTTGATGAATCGTCTATCATTAGACCAGAAAAATACTAATTATGTAAGTAGGGTCAATTTTGATTTCATGTTTATTTTAACATCCCAATAATAGAATATCTAATATGGTCTGCCCCAGGCTTTTTTTCGCCTAGTTTCCTTTTTGTTTAGATGCCACTCTGAATTGAGAATCCATGATGTTTAGTCTGCCCTCCAAGGAACTCACGGAACAGAATTAAGAATGAAGTCAAAAACAAAAACAAAAAAACACACAGTGAGGGAGTAATTAGTC
This sequence comes from Carassius gibelio, assembly GCF_023724105.1. Taxonomy (NCBI): domain Eukaryota; kingdom Metazoa; phylum Chordata; class Actinopteri; order Cypriniformes; family Cyprinidae; genus Carassius; species Carassius gibelio. Next base: position 7,021,571 of record NC_068397.1, read on the forward strand.
TCATTGTACATGCTGCAGGCAAACAAAAAACAGATATCTCTTTCAAATCAGTGAAGAGAGAGGAAATAAAAGTGCATTTGCATTGTGGGAGGAAGTAGCTCTGGGGCATCGTCGATTAAAGGCCCTGCAGAGATTACTGACTCTCTGTAAATCGCTCTGCTGACCTGAACGGCCTGCGGTGCGCATGATATATGAAGCTAACAAAGGAGACGCGATGGGGCGCACCAGCCATAACGAAGCAGACGGCAATTAGCCAAATTCCCATAGGCTTCCCATCATCACCCTGCTGATGGTCCAAGCTGCATGTTCCTGCATGCTCTTAATTAGACACAAGCTTTTATTTTTTGCCACATATTCTACTAAAAAAAAAGAAGTTTATCCTAATTTTTAGGAGCTTTCAATAACAGCAAAAGGCCAAATGAGGGAAAAGTAAGTTTTTATTACGTTTCAAATAGAACCAAATAGCTGTAGATGAAGGAACGTGTCTCCTTCTTGAAAATGAAATGTACAGAAGCATCTAGTGATTTTCTTGTCTGTAATGTTTTGATGGAAGTTCGAAGGAAACCACTCATAGGACTCATAATGGAACAGCACAGAACATTCATCCCTAAATGACTGTTCTGGCTGCGAGACTTTCTGATAAAGTTGTTATTGTTTCTCAAGAACTGGATATTATTATTGTCTACTGAATGCTGCTATTGCCAGAGGGCATTATGCCTTAATCTGCACTGTGTTTTTGGCATCCCAGCCTCATTGGAAAAACTTTCCTGTGGCGACATTTCTGTAAAATGATAATACATTACTTTTTGTAGGTTTCAAGACACTTCCGAAGTGAATGTCCAAAGAGTGGAGCCCTTTATATTGCAAGAGCAATGCTTGGGCTACCAAGCAAGTCAGTACATATGAATATGATTATGAAATTGTATTCATTTACAAATTATGCAGTATGGTAAATGTGTTTTAAGGTCATAGCATAGTATTGTGCTAGGAACAGCACAAAAACAAGTCCTTAATATCAATAATATACCCTGGTAATCATAATTATTTAAAAAGCAATACAATGATCTGCACAATATTGTGCAGCTACTGCAGAACTGGAGAACTGAGAACTGTCTGAACTTCATAAAATATTATAGCCTACTTCATACATTTAATTTATTAAATATTTAGGTTAATATTATCACCAATATCAGACTAGTACTCTCAACTCTGTTTGAGATTTTATTAAACCACATTTAAAGCCATTCCTAAATGAATATATGAACAATGACTCTTATAAGTGTGTGTGTATACAGTATATTATATAAAATGAATTGAAAAGGCTCATGAACTCATTTGCTGGTTTGAATTACACTCTTAAAAATAAAAGTGCTTCACGATGACATAGAATAACCTTTTTGTCTAAATGGTTCCATAAAGAACCTTTAACATCTGAGGAACCTTTCTTTTTCACAAAAGGCTCTTTGTGGCTAAAGAAGGTTCTTCATATTATAAAAATGTTAGAAAGAGATGGTTCTTTAAAGAACCTTTAACTGAATGGTTCTTTGTGGATCCAAAAATGGTTCTTAAATGGCATTGATGTAAAGAACCTTTTAAGCACCTTTATTTTATTTTAGAATTTTTTTTAAATGTATCACTATAGTTTCAGTCATGTCTGGTTTTTTTGTCAAATGCGTCAAAATGCATTTGAAGTATCACTCCACAACCTACAACAGGTTAGTCGCTGACAACACATTATTGACTTATTAATGCTGGCATAGTGTAAAAGTACAGAACAATATTGCAAATGAAACATATTTGTTAGGGCTGTTTGGATGTAACCCGTCCTGCATCATTTCTGTATTTGTGAAAGGTAAATCCTACAGATACATCTTCACCCTCCAACTTAATCTGTGAGCCACAGAGGCAACTCTGACTTCATACTGAGGGCTCAACGTGTCCTCAGCGGGAGAAAGACACTCAGAGAATGTGTCTCTAATACTTCTGTGCATCATAGGTGATATGACCGAATAGAAAAAGGAAAGACAGAGGGTGCAAGAGAGAGAGAAAGAGCAGTAAAACGAGTCAAAAGGAAAAAAAAAAAAGAACCAGGAGACACTGTCAGAATTGAGATGAGACGAAGACGCTCCCTGTTGGGATGATTGCTTTGCCCTGAATACAAAAGGTGCTTCCCTGCAAACATTTTGTGTTGTTTGCAAGCACAGATTAAGTCCAGCCACAGACATCCAAAATTCTTTAAAACAAGCCCCCAGGGAGGAATTAGCATCCATCCCCTGGCTTATAAACCAGAGATGGGCCGCAATGATAAAGAGCTCATCTCAAGGAGAGCGATGGTGGGGGTGTAGAGAGGAGAGACGTACTCTAGAAGGGGCAATCATAGTAAAAGTGTGAGGATGGGTAGGATTGCAAGAACAAGTGCACTGGGGCGGGTGGGGGGAGGGGTTGGGGTGATTTGTCGTTCTGGAGGGAAAAAAGGGAAAAGATTCAAGCATTAATCATGAGACTGCTTGAAAGAGCACTTTTCTTAGGTAGACGATGACATTGTATAATAACATTCAGGTCTGAATGACCCAGAAACATCCAAAGTAATATATTTGGTTTTTCTTTTTGTCAAAAACTTCAAATATACATAGTATAATAATATAATACCTAAAGTAGATTTCTATACTAAAGCACACATTTTTCAATGTTAAAATTCTAAGTTGATGGTATATTTTTGAAGGCTAAAACGTGAAAGAAATGAGTTAGCAATTCTAATTTGATCGTCACAAAGTCCAAAGTTTAATCAAGTTTTTGGTTAAAGGCCTGAAATATGATAAATGGGACTACAGAACATTAAATGTCATCATGGCTTAATGATGGTGACGCTGAAGATGCGTAGTTTGTTTATAGCCTACTTTATTTTTTTTATTTCTGCTGATTGCCAAAGTTCATGTAAATTGAGTTCATTTGTGAAGATCATCATGATGAATAAAATATGTGACAATTATAAACTTTTGTTAATCACAGAGCTTATTTCTGCAATAATCCAAGAGCTGATTGAAAAATCAAGGGTAGTCAGGTCACGGGAACCAGGGTAATGATTTGGTATATTTGTTGTAATCAGTGAGGTCCACACCAACATACATTCTAAAAATGTATCCTTTTGTGTTCTGCAGAATAAGGAACGTCAGACCAATACATACTCAACAGAGAAATGCCACAAATAGTTTACTTCTGCCAAACATCCTCTTTTAAAATGTCTTTCTCCATAATTTGCTGATAAACAATAGTCTTTCTATGGGATTACAGTGATTGGGCAACACAGAACAGAATGTACTGTAGGTATGGCAAGTAGGCTCTAAAGTATGTAAATGCATTAACTGTGCAGCTATTAAATGCATTAAGAAACTGAGCAGCATTAAAACCTATTTAGACTAGACTGGTTTTCCTTGAGGAAATCAGGTAAATTTGTGTTTTTAATAGATTTTTTGTTCTCCCTCACACAAACTCAGTAAAATTATGGAGAAAATTACCCACCTAGCTGTTCATCTTACTCCAGGGTCCTCTGAGAAATTTTATGCCGTCTAGATAATTTGAGGAATGTCAGAAATTGCAGCATTTAATTTTCTTTTTATATGCTTCTCTGTATGCATTTTGACCTTAATAACTAATGCTAGCTTTATCACTCTGCTGCCTGGTGCACCTTCATTATGGAATAAAACCTTTCTGCCAACTTTCTGAGTAAAATAACAGTTGGTCCTTCTTCTGCTGGCATCCAATTTGATTTAAAAAGGAAATACAATCAATAAGAAACGTAAGACCATGTACTGCACAGAAAAACCAGTGCCAGGTCTGATGTTCTTCTTAATTAATTACTTTACTAAATTCTATATACATATAACACTATAGTTATATAGTGACATACCAAGTCAAGTCTTTTTCAGCAGCTTCAACAAATGAATACAAGAAAAACTTCTGTTAATAATTCTAATTCAAAAGGTGCATTTAAATAATTGTATATACTAACACTTTAACTTTGGCAGCCCAAAATTTTAAGAAGTTATTTTCAGAGTTTTTCTCTAAAATCTTGCAAACAGCAATAAGTTCCACAAAAGTGTGATCAAACAGATCAAAAACTTTGCAGAGTGTAAGAAAGATTGGAAAAGTTCACCAAAATAAAACATGAAAGTAAACAACTCCAGATGAGATGCTTCACAGGATAAGAACCCAAATACTGCTGGGGCTGTTTTAGGGTATGTGTTTGCCATTCCATAAACATGCTGTGTGTTTGTGTTTTTCCTGGATGAAATCAGTAAAATTGTGTAACAATAATAACACACCCAGCTCTGAAGGCACATGGCGATATCCATAATGGCAGACAGTATTCATTAGAGATATCATATAATCTCCATATAAAACACGAATACACACACGCTCTGCCAGTCATTAACGTCCGTGCTCTTTATCAGATAATGATAATGATCCTGGGCTTCTGCTGAGCTACTGAGACCCTAACCTTGTGTTGATAATGCCCTGAATTATGCCTCATTTCTCTATGGGCTGTTTATTGGATACCATTTGTTTCACTGGTTGCACACTTGCGTCACACAAGTCGAACCCCAAATGCATTTATCACACTCCACATGCAAACATAACCAAAGACAATACAGTCGTTTATCTATGATCACAACTTATGTGTATCTCCTCCATCAACTACCTAGACACCAGAACTGTATAATAAATTATTCAAAAATTATTTTATTTTTATTTTACCAGAATCTAATTTTAAATGCTACAGTGAAGTTTAACTAGCTAACTGCATGCATCATTAGAATAATTTATTTTATAAATATCTTTTTCATTTTGTTTTTCAAAAAGTGCTTTATAGTGTCCTGTTAAATAATAATATATCAGTACATTATTGTGCATGGTAATAATTTTTTACTTAAAAACAATTATATAGTACTCCACAGAAAAAATATATTTACCAGGACAACACATATTAACTGAAATTATCCACACTCAGTATCTCAAATACTGTATTGCATTCCTAATATTTCATGTGCAGGATGCGTATGAATATAACAAAGCAGGATTATTATAATTAACTACAACTAAAACCATAAAATATGTGAACATTTATTTACTTTAAATAAATGTTATCTGAAATAAAATAAAATATGTACTAAAATAACTAAAACTGAAATATATATATATATATATATATATATATTCTAAACTAAAAACTAAAATCTACAAAAAAATTTGTTTAAATGAAAGCAGAAAATGTAACAATAAAATCTGATTCAAAATATCAACAAAAACTATAATTGTACATCAATGATACTAAAATAACTTCTCACATTTAATTATACTATATTTAAATAGTACATGTTTATTAGCGATTATGCACATTATGGTCTTTTATTACATTTTATGTTTCTAATAGTTGTTTCCTTGCATTTTTAATGTCATGTGTGTTTATTACTGTGCGTGTTCATTAGCAATTCTTTATAAAAGGCCAGTTTGAAAGAACTTTAAGATGTCCTGTAAAAAAATCCACCTGTATTAGTTTCAGCTGCCAGTTTCAAGTTCACCAGGAGAATGAGGCACATTTAGTGCAATTAACCCTGAAGACTCTGTTCAATTTAAAAGTAATTAATGCAATATGATTAGAATTGGTAACAAAGCCCATTGTCCCTCTATAGGTTCATTATTGTATGCAATTCACCACTCAGACCTCTCTTTAAATCCCTGACCTCCATAATAACTCTAAAGAAATGGCATTCATATCTATAATAGCTGCCTGGCAGATATCAGAAGAAGTCATTAAAGCGCCCAGATCAAGGAGATCCTGTCACAAACGTTCTCCATTCATCTCCCACAATCTTGCTTATCCCTCAGCAACAAGACTGATCCTAAATTACTATGGACTCCCAATGGGGATCTGCATATGCATAAAAATGAATGATAATACTCTATCTGTACTATAGAGCTTAGGACGTCTCACACAATGGGCTGTCAAGTGTGTTTGGGACCAAACTATTGTGCAATATTTCAATCTGTCATGTCAGGAGCTGATGAGAGCTGTCAACGGCATCCGTCATACTTGTGAAGCCGTGCCATTAGTCAGTGTTGAAATGAGGGTAAAACTGTCAAATTCTTCCGGGAATTCCACTTTAATATGAGCTGCAGTAGAGTGTCGGCTGGTTCTGGAATTGTTGTGAATTGAGTCCAGTGGGGAAACTAAAGGATATATTAGTGATTTTATTAAACCTGCACTGCTTTGTGTCCTCATGTTTATATATCAATATGACTAGCTTATGTTCTTTCCTTTGCATTTACTTCATTAACTTCATTAACATCCACTGAACCTTTAAATAGTGCAAAAGGTTCTTTATAATGGAAAATTGTTATTTAGATTATTTTGCACTTGGAAAAAAATGGTTCTTTTTAGAACTGTTGTTTTTCTCTCAGTGTTATCTGGGGTTCTTTTATGGCATCACTGCAAAACCCCTTTTTTTAAAGCTTTTTTTTTTTTTTGAGAGTTAGGAACATATTTTTTAAGTCAAATGAGGGTGTTTTAAAACTATTCCTTATTTGCTTTTGCTTTCAACTAAAAAAAAGCTCATTTGGAGCGACTTTATAAGACTGATTTGACTTGGTGGAGCAATAATAAATTACTCCATGCGGTTCCTGCAATATGTTGTGACTCTCCAGGGAAATGTTATCGGCATACAAATTTATCAAAGCCAGATTATATCGAAAACACAAATAACAGCTTGATCGTTTTTTTCTGAGGCTGAACGACAAACTCATCAATCACTGCTAAATAGCTGCATAATGCCCTGGGCTTCTACACCATTATGGGGCAAAAAAAATCATTAATATCCAATTAATCTGCTGCTTTCCCCTCTACATTTTTCACCAGGAGAATAGCCAGAGGAAGAGCAATCCATCTGTTATGTATGTACACCTTACTGCATAGTGTAGCAGTTTATGGTTTGCAAAATGCCTTTTGAGACTCAACTGGCAAACATCATCCCCTCGAGCTGACGGATCAGAGAAAATAAGAGGTTAAACATGAAAACCATAAAATTATCATCCTGTACTGTCAAGTGTTTCCAACATCCCCGTTTCCTGTTATGTACTGAAACATCCAGAAGCAATTTCCTGACCTAGAATACTCAAATGGCCCATCCATGATATTACATTCATGATGAAATTCTAGTCTAAACATATATTGTTTGTAGTGTTGCCCACCAGGTGTTACCAAGAGCACTTCTGTCTGACATAAAAGGACCTGCAGTGTCTCTATGGAGGAACTGAGTGTTCAGCGGAGACCAATCCAGCATAATCATGAAGGACTACTTGGTATGGCCTCAACTGAAATGACTAAATAATTCAGAAGATACTCTCAGGAAAATCTGAGTGGTGCTTGCCCGTCCAAAACTCATTGTTAAAATCAGAATATCACAAAAATTGTTTGCAGATAAATCTGTGGTTCAGTCCCATGAGATCAATAGAATCTAATCCAAGAAACATTGACCCACAATAAACATGGTTTAGAGTGCATAGACAAAATGATCTGAAAAACTTCCTGTTAGATAGCAGTTGGAAGATGCCATATTTCTAGAAGAGACAGTTTGTCTTGCAGTCCTGTGAGGTAATTGTAGCCAATGGAATTTCAACATCGAGATGATATGCAATGATATTACTAATTTGTTCAAGCAAAGCCACAGGAGCTTTTTGGAAAAAATTTATATCGCTCTTTATACATTTTCTTGTCTGAATTAAAAAAAAAAAAGATATATGACGCATATATACTACATGTTAAAATACTGCCTATATCAGCTAATATCTAATAAACAGTATTTCAAATATTAACCGACACTGATGAAAAAAAAAATGCAACTTTAATGGGGCAAGAAACAAAAAATACTGTAAATATCAGCCACTAACCAATACCGATTAAAAATAATAAAAAAATAAACCCGATATGATACCAATACATTGTGTATCCCTAAAATGTATCCTTTTCAAAGATAATGCATTTGACATTTTTAAGAAATATCCCAAAATTCTCTTGAAATTATGTTCTCATCTCAGCTTTATTTCATTTTAAATGTGTATTTAAAATGGCACAAGTCACAGTCACAAAAAAAATAAAAAAAAATAAAAAAAATAATAAACTGCCTACTGTTTAATTGTTCAGGTCAGAGAGAGGGTTGAAACTTTACAAACATTTTATGTGTAGTGGGAGAAACATATATTTATATTTTTAAATAATAGCGTAGCCCATTTTACTCTTAGGGTTAAAGGGTTATACATATACATATGTAACAGCAATAAGAATTGCTAAAAACTTAACAAGTTTTGATACTGTATGCAAACATGTTTAACATTAATTAGTTTACTAAGCAGCAACTAGGCCATCATAAAACTCAAATATGCTCTGAAAAACAAGTTTTTGGGAAAAAAAATTTTTTTTAGCACCTAATGGAAATGAGGTATCAGGCAAATACTAACATCTGAACTGGCAGATAGTGATGTAGGGGAATGACTTTCATAACCCTGCCTTCTCAATATCCTCTAAAATTGTGGTCGTAAGGTGTACATATCAGCGCGCATTCAGAGCTCCCCTACTGGTTATGTCCACAGGTTATGTGTTTTCAGAGTGAGCAGAGAGGATGTTTTCAGCACAGAACTGAGAGCGTGCAAATCCGCCATCACTGGAGACATCAGCCCAGCTTGCTGAGCTGAGGGAAGACCACTGGGATCTCTCTCTCTCTCGCTTTCTCTCACTCAACTTCTCTTCCCTCTCCACATTCGAGAGAAGAACTGACACTCATCTCGTCCCACACTGGGAGGATTCAAAGGAGCAGTCATCCAGCAAATGAAATGCAGAGAGAGCTCAGCGGAGAGCAGGGGGACCATTCCTATCACCATCCACCTTTCGGAAACTGTTAATTGCAGAGGCAGTGGTAAAAACGTATTCAAACTGTGACGACAAAATTAAAGGATCCTTATACATCTAATTTTTTACTGTACTATGTCAACATTACTTGACTACAGCTAGGGAAAACGCTTGTGCTGAGTTAAACAAGAATTAATTGTGATCATCTGAGTTTTTGTAACACACAATTCAGTAAAGAAGTGCAAAGGCATGAATTTGGCCTGTCACAATATCAGGTTTTAACACCAAATTTACTGTGACCGAAACACAATGCAATTGCGAAAGCCATGAACAATTTAAATTGATTAATTGATTAATTAACTGTGCTATCAGTCAAATTCCCCTGACTTTCACAATAAAATAATCACACTCAAAAGACAGTGGAGGTGGAGAGACAGTTTGTCTCCAACATTGATGGGCTTTTTCAAATCAACTTTTAGTTTCAGTTTTGATTTTGGCTTCCAATGAAAAACAACAATAGAGATAAAAAATGATTATAATTAATCGGCATTAATCAAACATCAAATCACTCACTGATTTTAACTGAATGAGTTTTGTAATACAGAATAGACCCCGACCGATATGGTTTTTTTGGGGGGGGGGCATACCAATATTAAGAAGTAAAAAAGGCAGATACCGATATATCTGCCGATATTCTTGGTGCATATTATAGTACACATATTATAGTACAGTACCAGTCAAAACTTGGACACACATTTGACTGGTACTATATATAGACTATAGTGAATATATATATATATATATATATATATATATATATATATATATATATATATATATATATATAAACACACATTAATATATTTTTTGCACTGATCGCTCAAATTTGGTGATCAAATGCTTTTAATGGCGTGACAGAGATATGTAATGGAGGCAGGGCATTTAACAATTTCACAATAAACTTTACTATGCAAAATGGGTGTGATATAAGTCCGTTTCATCCAGGTCGCCAGTAGCAAACAACGGAGCACGCTCTGCTGGACAAACTAAGTAATTACACCATTTCAAGCATTTTATCTGCATTATATGTTGTGTAAAAAAAAAAAAGTTAATATCGATAATAAGCATATTGGCGGCATATTCACCGATACGATATATCGGTGGCAGGTTCGTATCGCCGATAATATCGGTTTAATTCATACACTGAAGACTATTCTGTATTTTATTTTACATTTGATTGTGTTCCTGATGAAGAAAACTGTAAAGTGATATACTGGCATAGATAGCATGGGGTTAAACTGGATTGCAGATAAATGAATGGGGCCACATACATTGTGCAAACGTGGTACAAGTGAATAGTACATTTTCCTTACATACATCACATACATAGTCATACACAATCACATACTAGAGGATAAAATGTGGAAATCCTTGGAATCCCACATAAATGCTACAGTTCTGAAGTATCTCTAAGTCACCTTTCTCAAATCATATGATCTAGTCAGTCCTCTCAATTACCCAATCCTCAAAATGCATATAGATCCAAACCTGTGTGCAACTAATGTGCTGTGTAATGAGAAATTGTAAGAGCTATGGACTATGAAATAGATTTCTTACATTCTTAAAGGAATAGTTCAATGAAATATGAACATTCTGTCATTATTAACTCACCCTCCTGTCATTCTAGTACAAAATAAAATATATTACACTATATGACAATTCTTACACCGTGTTCCAAATTATTATGTAAGTGACATATAATTAGGACTTTGGTACAATAAATATTCAGATTTTTGTTTGTGTTTTTTTTTTTCACATCATTTCAGGTAACTGGTATCAATCTCAGACTGGTTTGGTCAATAGTTTGCCAGGTCTTCTTAGGTAAATGGAAACCGTACTTAAAGAGGTTGTTCCACATTATTAAGCAAGTCACAGTTCTTATGAAATATAGTGAGGAAGAAAGATCTTTCTGAAGATGAAAAATATGAAACAATGCAATGTTTTGCAAAAGGCATCAAAACAAACAATATTTTGCTAAAATTAAAGAGAGATTATTGAACCATCAAAAGATTTGTGAGTGACTTAGATGCACATAAGATCTTGGTCAGATGAAGCTTTAAGTAAAATTTCTGTCAAACAAATGAACTGTATTGTAACTAGCTGTAAAAAAGCAACTGCTGAGCATCAGACAGATGTCAGGTGACAGGTCAAGATCCTTTCCATGCAGACTGGCAGTTGTGTGTAAAGCTGCGGTTTAGTCACTGCTAACCAAACCTCACAAAGAGAAACCTGCACAATGGCCGTGCAAACACATTGCGTCTTGTTTTCAAATAATTTTATTCACTTATGAATGCTTCAGTACAATGGATGGTCCAGATAAATGTATTTCTGATATGCCCATGCTATTTCAATGAGATTGCAATATCAGCAAGGAGGCGGTGGGTGATGATTTGGGTTGGACTATTGGGAAGTGAGATGTAAGGTCACTTTAGTGTGTAAAAATGACTTCTGCAAGATATGTGGAGTTCATAACTGACCGTTTTCTGCTGTGGTATAAAATGAAGAATAGTGTTCTCGGAAATAAAAGGATTTTCATGCAGGATAACACACTATCCCATGTTGCATAAATAAATAAAGAACAATACATAATAATAATAAATAATAATAAAGCTGCTAAACAGTTTGAAAATGTGTTTCTACAGCCACTGTGCAGGTTTCTCTTTGTGAGGTTTGGTTAGCAGTGACTGAAACGCAGTTGTATACACAACTGCCAGTCTGCATGGAGAGGATCTGGAGACTCCAGTAGCTTCAAACACCTGTCTGTTGCTCAGCAGTGGCTTTTTTACAGCTAGCATTACAATACAGTTCCTTTGTTTGACAGAAATTTTCCTTAATAAATCTACGTCTTACCAAGATCTTATGTGCATCTAAGTCACTCACAAATCTTTTGACAGTTCAATAATCTCTTTTATCAAAATTTGGCTATTGCAAGACATTGCATTGTTTCATACTTTTCATCTTCAGAAAGATCTTTCTTCCTCACCATATTTCATGAGAACTGTGACTTGCTTAATAATGTGGAACAACCTCTTTAAGTAGGGTTTCCATTTACCTAAGACCTGGCAAACCAGTCTGAGAGTGATACAGTTACCTGAAATGATGTGAAAAACAACACAAACAAAAATCGGACTCTTTATTGTACCAAAATCCTATTGATATGTCACTTGCCTAATAGAAATGACAAAACATTTCAGAAAATTATATTAAATTTAAAATTACATTTGTTCAATTGGTTTATTATATTTCAAGGTTTAACATGTTTTACTGTACTTCATGTTTTGAAGCTCAAATACACAAAAAAGATGAATGTGGCAAAGATAAGATGATGTGAAGTATTTTTATTTATTTTAATACATAATAAATGTTTGTTATTTGAGAAGACTCCATAGTGCACTACATTAATAGATAACTTTATTGTCCTTTTAGGGGTTTCACAGCCCTGTTCATCATTTCATTTCATTGTATGGAACAGAGCAGCATTTACATTTGTTTTGATGTTGCACTGAAGAAATTCATAGGAGACTGAAATTAAATGAATGTGAGAAGATGACAGCAGAGTTCTTATCTCTTTAAGGCCTGTGAAACACTATAATGCCCTGGCATACATCTCTTAGCATTTCAAAGAATCCAGCTGTGTTTAAAAGCATTTTAAATAGTATTTCATAATTCTATTTGCGTCCGTGTGCGGTTCTTCCAAACTGAGCCCTTCCAGTATCTTCAAACCACATTAGCAGGCTGTACGTTTTCTAGCATGCTCTTGAGAATTGTTTCCTTTGAACTGGCAAGTCTGAATTTGGGGCAGTATAATACGCATTCTTTCTATACTGTCAGCCAGACATCACGGATGTAATAATGGACTTTATAATCCACCCACATAATCCGATGGGAAACAAAACAATAAGCAGCACTTGGTATCTACTTTAAAGATTAAACTCCTGCCCATTTTAAAGTCTTAAAGCAGCATTAATGCATGTGACTCCGCCATCAGTTATACTACCAACTGCTATTAAGATTCATGGGCTTTGCTCTAATCTTTGACCTTACTGTCCTGAAAAAAAATTGCAAATGTTGAAATTATACATTGCTTTCACACTGCCATCCAATGATCTGATGCAGAAACCCAAATTCAGAGCTGAAAGAAACATACCTCCCAGACATCTTTACGAGACTCAGACAGTTTAATATTACTTGAAAAGGCATGCACTGAATTCTGATCCTCTTCACTTGAGTCATACAGTCAGAAACAAAAGCTGCAACGACATTCATTAAACCAGAAATATTAGAATCTAGTCTAATGAATTTATCAACAAAATAAATAAATAAATAAAAAAGAGAGAGGGAGAGACGTACTGTATTTCTCAAAGGCGTTAAGACTCTCAAAAATCATTAAAGATTACAAAACATCTGATGTCTGCGTTGGGTCTTGTTATTGCAAATTATTCCATAAAGACAGAAACAATTCTCATCCCAACAACCCAACATAGCAACATGCTTAATGCATTATCAAGGTCACAGTTTCGAATCTTTGCTATTGACTAAATAAAATAAAATCATTCAGAAATGCTCAGTCCATATTTAGGTTCTTGCCTACACTCAAAAAAAAAAGTTGTTGAATGAACTTAAAAAAATTTGAGTAAACTTTTCCACGAAATTGAATTACATTTTCCAAACAATATCGAATTAGTTTGAAATTATTTGTTGTAATCTTGTTGTGTAAACTTAAATTATTTTAGTCAAGACAACAAGAAGAAAATTGGTCCATTCTACTAGATAATGTTTAGCCATGCCTAATAGAGAAAGTTGTGTCAGGTTAACTACTCTGAATTTTGTCATGCCTACTATATAAAATAATGCTATGTTAACTACATTCAATTTGGTCATGTCTACTATATCTAACAATGCAATGTCAACTACAAACATTTTTGTACTGCATACTAGAAACAATTTAAATCATTACACTTATCTAACTTGATTCTACAGTTACTTCCAAATGAAAGTGAAATAATTGTGTTCTATTACATTAAAACCTTTTTACTGTATACCTATAGTCTACTGTGAAGAAAGTCAATATGTTAAAAGTCAATCCATTTAGTAAAAATCTGTATTTAAAACATGAGCACATTTAACCTTGAGTGTCTTCTTGCTTAAAACTGCAAATATGGCAATTAAACATGCTCATTAAGTTACAAAAATGACAGTTCAAATAAAACATGAGCATATAAGAATATAACAAAATGTTATTTTATTTTGTTTTCTTAAACATGATATTAAATGTGATTGAGAGACGTAATCACCTCTGCTCATCGTGCAAAAATTCAGATACAACAAAATCACATGAGCATACAAAGAAATAAAACAGCATTCACAAAGGGATCCTCAAACACAGCACACCTAAGTGAAGAGCTTTGTTTTCTGCGCCTGTGCTTTGGCAGACAATTTACACAAGTTCAGCTCGAGAATCATTTTTTGGAGCACCTTAAAAGTGTAGTGGATCTCCTGTGGATGAGTAAGATTTAAAGAGTATATTAGTCCAAGTAGCATGGCTGTAGCCAATGCTACATTACCTAAACCAGAAAGCACCTCCACATCTTCCAGCACAATGCAGATATCTTCGGGGTCTTCTGTTGCATCAGCAAATTCATGCTTTACATCACAGAATCCCTAAAAGGTCTTCTTTATGTCCGCTTCGGTTCTTGCAGGGTCATCATCCTTTAAAAAAAAAAAAAAAAAAAAAACAGTTATTTTTAATGAACAACTCTACTTCCACAGCACATTCATACATTCACGAGCCATCTAAAAACAATGCTATTGCGTTCGGTCACCAGATCACAACCCAACTCAACACCTTTGGCAGACTGTTTTCCACTTTATAATGTAAAATAATACAGTGCCTTTGTCAATATCACAACAATGAATAACTATGCTTCCTTAAAATCTCTAACTATCACTCAGTGACTGTTTGAAATTTTTAATTAATTTAAATGACATTAACAAATTACATTTATAAAATACCAGATATTCTCAAGAGCCATTGATACTTCGGTAACACTTTAGAATGATGTCCATTAGTTAATGTTAGTTAATTCATTAAGTAACATGAACAAACAATGAACAATACATTACTGTTCCTCCATTGATTTAAAACATAAGAACTTGAAATTTATTGCCAACAGTTATGATTTTTTGTTGTTGTTGTCTTGCAGCCATACGAAGCAAAAGTCATTTTATCATATTTTGTATTTTGAACCCGTGAAGCCTGGAATTAAACTGCTGTTTTCATCAGGCCAGAGGAGAACTGGCACCCAGATTAAGTAAACTTTCTCCCAAAGTTTATTTTTCATTTCTGTCACTAATTAAAGGGATAGTTCACTTTCAAATTAAATTTAGGTATGTTTTAGCTTACCTCAAGGGCATCCAAGATGTAGGTGTTTTTTGTTTCCGTAGTAGTTTACATTTTGATATTTTTAGGTCAAACTGTTCTTGTCTGTGACTAATATAATGGAGGTCTATGGTCACCACCTCAAAGAGCATGCACAGAGAAGTCCGAATTAAACAATTCCCACCGTAAGTACACATTGATGACCTAAGACACGAAACAAACGGTTTATGTATGTATCTCCTGTACACAACCACGTCCAACTGATCTGAGTGCACGAGTACTTCCTGACGTGACGTGCGCACGCGCTCTGGCTTAGTCTGCGCAAGCGCGAAAAGCGCCGGAAGCGATCTCTCGCGTGTGTACATCACTCATTGTTTATGGTTTACCACACAATACACCACCAATCTGCATTGTCTGAAATATAATGCAGTAACTGTAATTATTAATTTGTTTATAATGCACCCTATAATCGTTGCAATTATAATAAACAACACATTACTCACTATTGACAGTGTGCCATTGGGTCCCTCTGGCATTGGACGTCGCCTCTAGTTTATACGTGGCATACTAAACACAATGTGCAAAACGCTGCGGCTCAACAGCGGAGAAAACTCAGGATCTTCAGTCAGGCAGGTGTGATGCGATACAGTCAATGTCCTCGTCGTCTTGTAGTTGTTCCATTCGTGACAACATACGCTCTCCACTTCTGTCGGCATCTCACAACACTTGCTACTAAAACACCACCAATTTTTAAGAGATCTCTGTCTCTCTGAGGCTTGAAGACGTGCTGCCGCAGCGGATGCTTCCATGATCGCTCCTGAGTACTTTATCTGTGTATTCTGGTTTAAATATGGCTGTGACAAATTCAACGTTGTCTGTTGATGTATTGAAATCATCTTCCATTGCAATTTCCTGTACGTATAAATATGTTTAAATCTTCACAGTGTAAGGTAACACTTCAGAAATCTCTGTGTAAACCATAGACAGTAAGTGTAAACCATGAGTGTGCTTTCCGTGCTTGCGCAGACTAAGCCAGAGCGTGCACACGTCACACAACAGGAAGTACTCGCGCCCTCACATCAGTTGGACGTGGTTGTGTACAAAAGGTAAAAACGATATAAATACTGTTTGGTTTCTTACAAAAACCACTCGTTTCGTGTCTTAGGTCATCAATGTGTACTTACGGTGGGAATTGTTTAATTTGGACTTCTCTGTTCATGCTCTTTGAGGTGGTGACCATAGACCTCCATTATATTAGTCACAGACAAGAACAGTTTGACCTAAAAATATCAAAATGGGAAATACTGCGGAAACAAAGACACCTACATCTTGGAAGTCCTTGAGGTAAGCTAAAACATACCAAAATTTAATTTGAAAGTGAACCATCCCTTTAAGTTTTGGTTCCTTGCCACTGCCACCTTTGGCGAATAGGGATGCTTGACTGATTGCATAGACACTATTGGAAGAGAGTTGAACTGGATGATGACATCACTGAATAATCAATGAACTGACTTTTTCTTAAAAAATAAAACAAAAACTGTCTGTTTGTTATTGTCCTCTTGCATTACCGACAAACTATTTTCCTGTTTAATTATGCTGCTTTGACAATGTGTATTGTGAAAAGTGCTATATAAATAAAGGTGAATCGAATTGACTATTAAGAACTGTGCTTATCAAACAGGATGATATCACGTAAACCTAAACCAGTGGCTGTGTGGAGTACAAAGGTTTAAAGAGAAGTTAACATCAGTCATTTAATTCATATCTGAGCTTTACAATTTACTCAATATTTTAAAATTAAAAAATGTACATTAACTCTTTACCCATCAGCAGTTTTGATGGGGAATGTCTTTTGATATTCAAACATACAAACGTGTATATATATATATATATATATATATATATATATATATATATATATATATATATATATATATATAAGAAAGTGTCTCTGCTTTTAAATTGAAAAAATTTTAGGCACAGTTCATGTCACGTCTTTTGCAAGGTCAAGTTTGTTATTACTTTTGATAACTGTTTGTAACGAAAAAGAACTCACCAAATACTCCATCATATTCATCTTCATTCAGGTAGATGCATAGCCCCTTGAGAATGCACTCTTGCTTGGTCTCCATGGTGGCATTATAAGAAAACAGACAAAACATTTTTTCAGGTTTCTGATATTCATACATGACACCCTCCAATACACATCTCTGAGCCATTATGAATTACAGAGCACTATATCAATAGCTTGTATTAAAAAGCAATTTATAAAAAAACTGAAAAAAATAAAAATACTACCTGAGACATTGGCAGCATCACATCTTGAATCTTTTTTCTAAACACTCCACCCTTTTTGGTAAACACTTTTAGCAGATCATCAGAGAACAGATCCAGTTTGGACATGAATTTTGGAGTGTAAAGGAAGGGTTGTGATCCGATGAAATTCATTTATCTGAAGACATAAGTTACAGAGGTCTTGTTTATGGGCAATTCAGCAAAGACAAAAAAGGTTAAAATGCTACAAAGAAAACAAAATATTTAATACAGGGTCAGGGTGACAACTTATGACAGAAATCATTTTCGATTATTCCTCTTGATATATTAATCGCAAGTAACAGAATAACATTAACTTACACATACAAGCGCTTGGAGAAACAAAACGTTATTAGCTGACTACACAGACATAATGTCGGTCCATGATCATAACCTAGCTAGCAGAAGAAATGCAAAAACTCCACTTACAATTACTGAAGCAGCGAAATGTAATACTTACGTCGCTAAAACACTATTTGTTGTTTAAGACGAGACTCCGTGAACGCGGTGAATTCAGTCACGAGCACGTGAACTTAACAAGCGTGACTAATCTAAAGCCTTGGATTGGCTGCTGTGCGCTTTGATTGGCATCTCAATCGTTTTAACAATGACGAGCAATAAATTATAAATTATAGATGAGGAAGACCTAAAATATAAATTTGAAACTTTGTCACCCTAACAACAGCTAAATGCAGAGTAAGAATTTAAAATCCTAGGGGACAATTTGGCAATTTCTAATTATCAGTCGTGTCTTATGGCCCTGGTTTTATACATTAATTCATGGTACTGAAGGGTGTTCTGTTCTCTCTTGTTCCGCGATTCTTCATTTTAACGTTTTGATACTTTTAGGAAAAAAAGAAAGTCTGCACCACGTGCTGAATCCAGAAACCTAACATCAGCTACAAATGACACACTTAAGAGCTATATTCATACAGTGCTTATAGAAAAATAACTTTCTGGTATGCAACAAGATATTAAGAAAGCATATTTTAATTAGTTTGTTAATTAAATAAAATTAGATGGACGGTGATAGACAAGAAAAAAAGGCCACTTACCCAACTCACATGTTAGCTGCTGAGCAATCCATCTGCATCCGTTTCCGTTGATGACGTGCATCCGGTTAAGATGAACAAAAAATATTCTTGTTGACTCAATTTAAAAAAATGTTGTAAACCTAATTTTTTGAAAATTACATTGTTTCTGTTAAATATAATTAAGTTGACACCATTTTTACAAAGAGTTATGTTGTATGTGCTCATGTTAATTAATTAAATTGAACAAAGAGCAAAAATCATTTTTTTGAGTGTACATTGTTTACATATGAAACAATGAATATTAAATGAAATACTTATAATTCATATTTTAAAACAATTGCATTATGAAATGAAATCATTCGAGAAATGTCAACTCCAGCCATCAGTTACCTCCCAAAAAACCCTGAGCGTCAGAAGACCAACCCATAGAGAGCCATCAAAGCAACTGGGCTATCGATCACAGAGTCATTTGGCTTTGTCAACAGCTCTTCTGTGACTTAAAGTGCACAGAGCCTACCATAACTAGAGTTGTTCCGATTCCGATACTAGTATCGGAAATATCTCCGATACCACAACAAATTCTGGCATCGGCATCGGCGAGTACATGAACCCATATACCGATCCGATACCATTTTCTTAAAAAATACCTAGTTATGACCGCAAGCTTTGCCTAACCGCTGCACGGTTCTTCTTCGCTGCTCAAAATGCATTGAAAACACAGGAAGTTGTGCTGTGTTGCCACAAGCAACCCCTGTTTAGAGCAGCGAAGAAGAAATGAAAACGCGTTAGCAGCCCTGATCTATATATGACTGGATCACTCATCACATTCTAAACTGCCAAAAGACAGTGAAGCCGCTACTATATTATAGATCAGTGGTTAGCAGTATGTCTCTGTAGTACCGGTAGTTACAGACTCTCAAGTATATTCAGTACCGGCAGCTGCGTTCAGTCGCTTCAGTGTAAGTCAAAGCGCAGGGCTCCAGACAGTAGCCGAATATATACTAGTGTCTGTGAATATTAAACTGCAAAATACTATTTAAATATTACTCCCGCAAAATCTACATCTCTGTGGGTGACTGGCACAGATGCGCGAGAGCTCGCTGTTTTGTAGTCTCTGCTGTGTGTCATGAGGACACGAACGCATAAACCGTCACTTCATGAGAATTTACCGTTTCATTTGAGAATACTGTCATATCATAAACACAGACACTCAAAGATCTTCATGGCAGCCCATTAAAATAAATGTTTGGTTTACATGAGTAAATTGACAATATATAAAGCTACTGTTGTAGCCTACAGTAATAATAATACGTCTCTATAATAATAATAATTATGCCTAGATGGTTGCTTGTTTTTTACTTGTTTTGTTGTAAAGAGATTATCTGATTAATAGATCTTTTTTTATATTCCTAGACTTATTTGTTGCAGTTTTTTTATACAGTTATATTGTAAAACTTAAATACCTTTTTTAGTTTGCGGTGTTAGATTTTTGGCTGCATTTGAAGTTCTTTTTTGCATATGAAAATAAATAATACTGTCAAATTCATGTTAGATAATAAAAATACTGTAATAAATACAGTAGTTCACCATGTATTTGTTCATGTTTTATTGAGGGATCTGTCTGAAGCACACCATAAAAAGAATTCTAGCAATTTACACAGGGCTAGTAGTATATACAGCTGTATATACAGATACACACCCAGGTATCGGATCAGTACTCGGTATCGGCCGATACCCTGAGCCCAGGTATCGGAATCGGTATCGGGAAGAGAAAAAGGGTATCGGAACATCTCTAACCATAACAGTACATTTTCTATCAGCCCTCATGTGAACAACAATAGCAGTCACTAGCAGTGGCATCAGACAAGTAGTGTCAGATCTCATTGTAGAAAAATTGCTTTGGCTTTATCAATAACAGATAGAAGAGGGCAGAGAGGGATCTTACTCCAGTTGAAGCTGATATTGCTAAAGGCAGGTGAGTATCGAACGGTCCGTCTGCCTGAGCCAGGGGTAAATAGTGATTAATGGGCAATGGAGGAAGGTTTCGCAAGGAACTGTGTGAGTGCATGCAATCTGACTCTTCTCTTTAACCCCGCTCTGCTCAAGCTCATGCAACTCTGTCGATTTCAACAAGAGAAGTGAATTCTAAAGTGAAATGGAAATTTATTTTATGGACTAAAATTGCTCCGGCTAACCAAAGATGAGATAAGAGAACACCAGCAATGATTTTTATCATTTTCCAAACTAATCTGGTTTATTGATTAGCCGTGTCAGCAGCTGAACAAGCTTTAAATCTGTCCGAATGGCTCAGGCAGTATTGACTGAACTGGATCCAAGTTTGAAAATAAGCTAGGAGAAATGTGTCTGCCTGTAGTCAGTGGTTACACATTTTAAATGCCACAGTTCAATTTTTAACCACAAGACCTCCATTTTTCACTTTCTACTGTATTGTACTATATAAGCCAAGACAAAACTAGTTTCCTCGAAAACTACAGCAAGTCTGAAAAGCACACTGTTATACAAAATTCAACCTTAAATAATAATGTTGAATTATGAACATTTAAAAAAAATAAGAAAGGTGCAGGGGTGGAGAATTTCTCTAAAGTCTATTGAACATGTTCACCTTTATAGCAGATGGAAACATTCTGTGACAACATTTCCAAATATTTATAGAATAATTTTCAATACTATTTGCCATATATTAAGATTTTACAATTTCGTGGCAACGGTGAACAAGATCAGAAAATGACTGTGACGTTGCAAAGTGATTAGCTGTCTTCACTGCAGTAGTCTCTTGAACATAAACAGATTAATATTATATAATTTTTTTAATCTGAAATTATGTCACCAATCTTGACTTTTGTATGCTGAGAGCTAATATCTGTTCAAACCATATCTGTTTCCCCTATTATATTAAGACAGTTAGGCACAAAATTGCTACAGTACATAAAGTGCAGATTGCAAGTTATGATCAAGCTTAAAGGTCAATCATAATTCTTTTTCTCAATGTAATAATGGAAATGACTAAAACTATTACGGGCTAGGAGAAAATTAAATTAAATTAAATTAAAATTAAATATTGATATATATATATATTAGGTCCATTTATTTTTGCACACTGACACAATTTGTATAATTTTGGATCTGTATGCCACCAGAACAGAATTAAAAAATAAAACTATCAAGAAATCAAAATAACATCGAAATGCAGACTTTGCAATATTTATATTAGATTTTTTTATTATAAAAAATAACACTGTTACAGCTGTTAAAGTTTTAGCTCATACAGCTTAAACCAGCTAATAACCACCTTGGGGTAGTGAGAAACTTGCTTTTTTGTTTCAAGACACAATTTGCTTTTCCAGAAGGACGTAGAAACGTGCATCGCTCTATTGGTTACGGACAATTAACTTCACTTGAATACAAAAAGTAGGCGCGTTTACCTTGTGCTCAATGATGCTGCTGTATCCCTGCAGTGCTGGAGGCGCGCGGGGCGCACTGGTGGGCTCCACTTTCTCACCTGACGCGCCCTTAGACGGGCTGGATGCTGTAGTATTATTATTGTAGCTGACGCTGTACACGAACAACAGACTGGTGCACATGGTGATCGCGAGAAACACGGCTACTCCATGACGCTGGAAAACACGAGGGCAAAAGTTCAAATCCACACAAAGCGCAAGGTCATAAATCATCAACTCATGCCCGCAGCGCAGTCAGTTATAGGATACAAATCACATTTCCATTCTCAAATATTAATTAGTTTGGGACTGCGATTATAAGAACTTGCAGGTTGTTACTAAATGCAGATGCCTAAAACTAATGCATCGGATCCTGCAAAAATGGTTTTGCATCAGCAACATTAAACTAACTACTATAATTAGGCTAACGTTATATATGGTGGTCTTAACAACAACAACAACAACAAAAAAGCGCAAAAAAGCTACCTTATTTAAAACGATGTTTTGTATTTACTAGTTTCATACTTAAGTAAACTGCTGTGCAATAATACACCATATTCGTATTAATTTTAAAAAGAAAATCACAAAAACCATGTTCTTTTCTCAAAATGTCCTGTTCCCCAAAATTAATTTCCGACAAGTAATTATTCAGGAAAAGCAGATTAGTTTGCATTATTATTATTATTGTCTTTAATCTTCTTTCATTCAGCATGTGAAAGCAACAGAGAGCCGCAGTACTTCAGCAACAATGCTGCACAGGAGAGATGAGACATTCAAACTGTTTTTACTACACTTACCATCGGTGTCTTCATCCTGAAGCCAGCTGGAATATTCCAGGGAATGTGCGCATGAAGATCCACTTTTCCTCTCGATTTGTTGCTACTTCATCAGATTATGTCGTCATTAAATTGCCGCGCTCCGCTCGAGCTGGGAGATGGCAGTGTGTGTGCCGTGCGCGCGGACTGAACCCATTCTTGAGAACGGCGAGCAGAAAGCGAATGTGAAAACGCCCGGTCCTAAAGAGCATTGGGTTTGACTGAGTGTGAACTCTAATTCAGCGTTCAGAACAAATTGCACACTTACTATATAGTCATTGCGGCGACATGGAAATACAATAGGCATCTAAGCTAAGAGGCAAATATATATCTGAGTAGGGCTTCTTTTTTTTTTGCGTACAAATACAATGGGCGTACAAGTGTGCAGGAATATTACAGGTTCAGTACAAGTTAAAGCTCAATCTACAGCTTATGCATATTGCACTATACACAAATTAAATGTTAAGCGTTGAAACAGACAGTAAATTCTCCAGTATAATTATGACGCTTTAATATCTAAATTCTCTTGTTAATTAAAATACTTTTTAATGACATACCTGCAATTCTGAATGTAATACTTGTCTTTTTCATATATATATATGTGTGTGTGTGTGTGTGTGTGTGTGTGTGTGTGTGTGTCTCAAATACTTACCCTCATATTTAATTATATATTTGTTTTAACTTACAGAAATATTAAATATTTAAACCTATCTTGATTTAACTTCTCAGAGCAGTTGATAAGTTTGACCATTAAAAGAGCAGACTTATAACTCTTATGCTGTTAATTGTTTATTTCTGCTTCCCTATCCCCCTTTTTCATTTATTGTAGAGATGTCAAATATTATTATATTTTTTTTATTATAATTAATCATATGATGTACTAAATAATTAATTGGCAATTAATCACACATCAGTTTTGTCTGAGAAATTACCCCCCCCCCCCCCCAAAAAAAAAAGATTAAAGTCCTTACTGTGTTAGATGAGAAACACATTTAAAAAAATTACAAAAAAAAAAAAACTTTAGAAAGAAACCGTTTGATTCAACAAAATAATAATAATAAATGGGTATTAATAGTTTTTTTAGGTTGCGGAAATTCACTGTTGTCATAAATCCCAGCAGAGGAACGTGGAACGAAGAGTCGCTGGAGTAACACAAACAATAGTCTTTAATAATTCACAGGAAACAAGGACAAGGAGGACATTCAACAAATATAACCGACAAACACAAACTGAAAGGACTGGGGCTTATGAACACAGTATAATTGGGAAGACACATGGGGTGGAAAAACACAATGAAATGAGTCCAAGGGCGTGAAATTTCTCCCCCCTTCCAGTGGGTGTGACCTCGCACTGTATGACAACATGGGGGGGACTGGGTGGGTACCAAGGACGAGGTTCTGGTGGAGGACCGACACTCGTAGAAAGGCCGGCAGACAGAGCCTACAGAGGAGACAATAGAGGGAGGAGCCAGGGAAGAGACAGGAAGGGCTTGGAGCAGAAGGAGTCCAGCTGGACCCAGGCCACAGCCATGATGTCGACCCACAGTGGAGCCAAAGGATGGAGGAGCCACAGAGGATGAATGGCCGCCGACTCCAGGGGGGTGACCAACGGTGGCGGAGCAGGTGGTGGAGGAGCCTATGGTGGAGCCAGGGCGACAGGGAGGATATGGAGTCCCTAGGCAGAGACAATGGTTACGGTGACTGATGCAGAGATGAGGACCCAGTGGAGCCAGAGTGACAGAGGACTGAGGTGGATCCAATAGGATGAAGGAGTCTGACGGAACTGGAAGGACGGAGGGATGATGCAAACCCAGAAGAGTGGAGTCCTGAGGAGCAGGTTGGTCGACGCCAGACCAAGGTGGAGCCGGAGGGATGGGGTAGCCAGGCGGAGCTTGTGGAGGAAGCAGGAGCTGAAAGTGGAGGGCACTGGAGGACACATTCTAGGAGCAGGCACTGGAGAATCGGAAGCCACCTGGATGAGGGAACCATGTATGAAGGAGGGCTGGACAGGACCAGCAGAGATAATGGAGAGAGGAGAGGGGGCAGTTCGATCTCCAGATAAGATTCCCAGTCAATGAGTTCCTCCTCTTTATTTTGGCCCTTTTGCCGCACCATACTCAGTTCACCCTCATTGGCAGTGCAGGGGTGGAGCTCCTCTATGCATTCAAATCATCCATAGCTTTCTCCCTCATGGCAGGCAGTGTTGCCAGCTCACAGACCTGGACTGACGTCACAGTTTCTGGCTCCACGGCGATTCTCAGCTCTGTCGCTCTCTCTAGTGATGGCTTGTTGGTCGCGGAGGGCTTTAGCTCTCCATCAGCAAGGATTTAGAACTTTTCTATAAGTAAATAATGCGTTATAATGATTCTTCTCTTCAACAGGCAACTTGGATTGTATTTACTTTTCATTCTTTTTCTTCCAGTCAGTGTAAAAGTGTTACAGATCATAATACTTGTGTTTGTCACGATTCATGGGTTCACTGAATCTCCTCTGGCTCCTGTCATTCTGGGCCATCCCTGGCTAGTGCATCACAATCCTAGGGTGGACTGGAAACAGAATTCCATCTTGGCATGTAGGGGACTATGTATAGAACTATGCTCACGTGGTCCAGTGCAGCTGAAACTGCATTTGCCAACCTCAAGAGTTGCTTTGTTTCAGCTCCTATTCTCATAGCCCCTGATAATACACGTCAGTTTGTGGTGAGTCAAAGGTAGGGGTAGGCGCGGTTCACTCCCACCGCTCTACCTTGGACGACAAGATGCACCCTTCCACATTTTTTTCTCATTGTTTGTCGTCCGCTGAATGTAATTACGACATTGGTAACAGAGAGTTGCTGGCAGTCAAGTTAGCTTTGGAGAAATGGCATCATTGGTTAGAGAGTTCAGAGGTACCCTTTATTTTCTGGACCGATCATAAGAACATTAAGTATATTAGATCCACTAAACATCTTAATTCCATGCAGGCTCGGTGACTACTTTTTTTTTTTGGTCATTTTGAATTTTTCCAAGAACATCAAACCCAACACCTTATCTCATATTTTTGATCATTCCGAGCACCCGTCCACTCCTGAGTGTATTATAGAAGGGGTTACGACTCTGCCCGGGTGCCCACCGAGTCAGTTATTTGTGCTGGAGAAATTACAGTCTGATGTTATTTGGTGGTCATTGTTCCAATGTGGTTTGTCATCCAGGAGTGAATCATTTTTGCCTTGCTCAGTTTGCTCGTGGTAAGACTTCCGATTGATCCCTGGACGGATTAATTCAATGGTCCCACATTTTTGTCACTGCCCTCCTGCCATCCCAGGGTAATATGGTTGTTTTGACCATAGTGGACCGTTTTTTCAAAGGTGGTCCATTTCATTCCCTTGCCCAAATTACCCTCTTCCAAGGAGACATTCTGGATCACTCCCTTATTGATGATTACAATCAATGGGTAAGTTCGCCTTGGAGTGCCAGGGGAAATTCTTAGGGGGCGGGGTACTATCACAGTTCATGGGTTCACTGACTCATTCTCACTCTGTGTGTATGTGTGAGTGGGTGTGTCTGTAATTGCTGCTGACCGGTTGATCAGCTTCCGCTGTAGCTCATCAATTCAGCTATTTAATACCTGCGCTATCTGTGATCATTTCGCATTTCTCGCTGTGTTCGAGTTCCCTGTTCCTGTTCTTCGTCTCGTTGGAATTCGGTTCCAGTGCATGGTAAACATTTGTCTATGCTACACAGCCACACACTCAAAAAAAGAAGCTTTTTGTGTGTGTACGTGTGTGTGTGCTCTTGTTTTTTGTGGCATATCAGAACTCAACTCTGTATAATGACATGGGTATATGACACAGGTATTACAAGGAGAGGTTGACTTATGAGGACATAACCCATGTCCCCATTTTTCAAAACGCTTATAAATCATACAGAATGAGTTTTCTTGAGAAGGTAAAAATGCACAAAGTTTCCTGTGAGGGTTAGGGTTAGGTGTAGGGTTGGTGTAGGGTCATAGGATATACAGTTTGTACAGTATAAAAGGTAAAACCATTAATCCTATGGGATGTCCCCACTTTTCACAAAAACAAAAGTGTGTGTGTGTGTGTTTGTGTGTGTGTGTGTGTTTAATACTTTTATTTACCATATAAAACCATCGGATGTATTTATTATTACCATGTTATTCTATCATGTTATTGTTGTAGTTGGTATTTTATAGATCTTATCTAATGTATTAGTATTAGTTTATATCATTAAATATTTCAATATATATATTTAATATTAATAGTTTTTTCTATATTATTTTTTGTTATAAAATTTTTATTTTTATACTATTATACATATTTATATTATTCTTATTTTAGCTGATTTGTTGCTATTATACATTCTATTCTACTTTAGTTATTTTTGCTATCCTAAATTATATTATTAATAACAATAATATCAGAATAATTTGTTACTCTATTTTATGTTATTATTGAATTAAACAAATATTATTAAATATTATTAATCGAATTTATTAGGATTATTAAAAAAATATTTAATATTTTTATTATATATAATTTTATTCTTATAAATTACTATTCTTTATATTTTAAGTAGTATATTATTATCATTTACATGTTGCTGCTCTATATTACATTATTATATCTATTATATTATATTAGTTTATATTACTTTATTTCCAGTTTCCAACTAATCACAGCACCGGACAGAGGTCGGTCTCTTTTCAGCTCCAAAAACTTGGCTGGGAAGCCCCTAATGCTGACCCTCTATGAGGCTGACCCCTAAGCGGGCCAGCACCAGACACTATCCAGACTAACTGGTTCACACTGGCTCTCAGCACAACACCTACTGAGTCAGCAGTCCCACGAGAAGCTGAACTGCCCCATTCTTCAGCCACCGAGCGAAGCCTTCTCTATTGATCTTCACTGTGAGTGAGAGAAATAAAGCAGTGTCTAGCTATGATAAAAGTGTTCCAAGTGGGGCGAAGAGTGAATGAGAGTGTCACAACACCTGACACAGTGGGTCATTCCCATATAGTATATGGTGCAGAGAAACACCACCCAA
The DNA here is from genome assembly GCF_023724105.1 of Carassius gibelio. Taxonomy (NCBI): domain Eukaryota; kingdom Metazoa; phylum Chordata; class Actinopteri; order Cypriniformes; family Cyprinidae; genus Carassius; species Carassius gibelio. The sequence goes on from NC_068397.1 coordinate 7,049,570, forward strand.
GAACATGCAAGATAGCGATCCTGTGAGAAGCTGAAGACAGATACCCATCCATCACCCGCTGAGGGGCTTCATCGAGCTCTGTGATGAGTCAAGCTGCATTGAGATAATTAAAACTTCAGAAACCCCATAATCTCTGAGTTGTTGCTTTCTATAGGTGTTCCTGGTCAGCCAAAGTATCCAACTGTATCAGGTGGCTGTGTTAAGAATTATGCCAATACATTAAAATGATATAATTAATGCCAGTTTGCATCATCAATCAGCATAACAAGTTGTTTTCAGCTAAAAAAAACGGAAAAAAAAAGAATGACGCTGGAAGACTCACACATTGACTGCAGTTACAAATGTTACAAATGTTAAAGGTAGAGTTCTCACCCTCATTTCTACTGTTGTTGTATCCCGTTTTCCACTCAACACACCACTGGAGGAATTGGCCTCCTTCCAATAATCCCAGGAGAAGCTGAATACAGAGGCCCATCGGTCATCAAACTACTGTTGACAGCAATTAAATTGCCACAGAAGTTTGAATCTGGGAGTTGTTACCGGTTTCTAGTAGTCTGCCCTATTTGCCTGTGTTACCCAACTGAATCAGTTGTATCGGTCGCTTTGATTCATTACTTACTTGAGTCGGGGGTCTTTTTTCTTAATAATTGTCGTAGATTATAGGAGATACTCCTAGTAAGAGTGCACAGATTCAGTTAAAGTTTGGTGCGTGTAGACATAATATAGAGGAATTTAGAATGCTTCCTCATTTAATATTCAAAAACGGTCTGCCTCACTGGCTGTGTTGATTGGTTGATTAGAGTCGCCCCTTTTAAAAAGCTCATACGAGCAGCATAGAGAGATCTTGGCTACTTGCTGTAGGTCGAGTGAAGAACACTATAAAAAAATTAATTGTGTTCATCTTGCGAGTAATTTAAAACGCTGAATGTGATACTGTTGTGTTTTCCCCTTGAGTTTATGTTAAGAAACTGCCTGAAATGGTTAACACTGAAATGGTAAACACAAATGGAAATGGTGTAAATTTTGATTTTCACTACAAAAAAAAAAATAAAAATAATACATTTTACTTGTATGTAACTTATATGGCCATTCAGACTGCTGACTCGCCGAGATAATACTCCCAGTATAGCGCCAGGTGGTTTCTGTTTTCAATCTCTTACATTTCAGTGTATATAATTTTCCTCAAATCACCACAAGATGATAAATTACTTAAAAATGACAACGTTTATATACAGATGCACTATTTTTCTATACAGCAATGTAATCCTAATAAAAAAGGAATAAAGTCATGAACCTGAGACATCTCTTTTGTTTAATATGTATTTGCCAGGGCACATTATATAACCAAAATCCCTTCTATAGTCTTTGATACAATGTAAATTAGTATTTTCTTTGCTGGTTATAGCACAAAATAAACATGAATGAACCAAGCAGCAACCTTCCAGTCTCTCTCTGTAACCAAAACTGCAATTCAGGGACTGGCCGCTAGAGGCTGGCTCCAAAAGAGAGTCACTCCCACAGACTCCCATGTTAAAATGCCCAACTTTACAGCAGAAAAAAAATATATGTTTACAGCCTGTTACAAAAAGTGGTTTTGGTCTATATAGCAAATTTTGCCCTTCATGACAGCTGTGAGGGGGGTGATTTTTTTTTATAACTCATTTAAATTATATTTTGCCTTAAAGGTGTGATTCAGTGGGTTTTTTTTTTCTAGGCTTGATTGTGTTATGGGGTGCAGTTATCATTTAACAATTTGAGCCCGACTGAGAAGCAGAGGATATTATTGAAGGGGATCGTGCAGAACCTGTGCAAACTTTAATACAGTACGAAAATAAGTGTATAATTGTAAAAGTTCATTGCTGGAGCTGAGCTGAGAGAGAGAGAGAGATGTAGAGGGTGTGCAGAGCAGGGGGACATGTGGAACAGTATGAAGAACCACATCACCATTTTTTTAAGTGCACCTTTAGTTTTCTCTTCCTCTTCTCTAAAGCAGCGCAGCATGGCCTCGCCCCTGTTGCCCCGTTTTCCAGAGGGCAGGGTTTATCTGGGTTGGTGATGTCACGAACCAAATAACTCATTGTTGTCCCTACCAGCTGTTTTTGTAGGCATTAAACTGCCAGACTTTTTAAAGCAGATGTCTCTTTTTGCATTGAACGTTCAGCTTCGTAGCTTTGAAGATATTGTTTATGCTCAAACAGCAACATTACAAACTAACTAACATTTAAAAAGTGAAGTTGCAATGAAGCACCCCTTTAAAGTTCTGCGTAATTAAGGGCGTGGGCCGCTGCTGTTGCCACCATCGAGCTAGGTGGGTGTGATTTAAGCATCCATCTCCCGCATCTTTGCCCATTTTTGATTATCCTGGAGTGATGCATGGTGACGCGCTGCCAAGATGGCGATGAACGGCTCCGCCCACTTTAGGCTACAAAAATGCTCTTCAGAAACCTACGGGTGATGTCACGGACTCTACAACCATGTATTTTTATACAGTCTATGGACTGAACAACAGAATGGATCTTGTTTCAACTGAGGAAAGACGTCAATATAAACTATTTGTCAAGTTCAAATCCATTGACAAATCTACTCCTCTGTTTTTTTTTTGTTTTTTTTTTTGGTTCGACCAAAAGGCAGATTCAGCATTATTACTGGTCTGTCTATTCAAGAGATAGATTGAGAGAGTTCAATTGTGAAAAAGTCTATACTGTTTAACTCCAAAATGACAATACAGAACATATGCAAGTTAACTGTTGTTTGCCACGGGCTACAACAATCATTTCTAGCTGATTTTTCTTAAAAATTGTCAACCCAATCTAACTAAAAGAAGTATTTTACAAAGTGACAATTACAATGAAATCATACAATCTTATTTGTACAGAAAAATTATTTTAATAATAATACTGTAAAGTGGAGGGTAGGGGTGAGCTCAGTTGCAGACAGAAAGTACAACACAATGGTTTATTAAAAACAAAAAGGGGAAAACAAAACCCACGAGGGGGAAAACAATGACAAGGGCAGAGACTAAATAACTAAACAAGACTGGGTTGACACAATTAAACATAGACTCTAAACACTAACTACAAATAAACACTCACGGGTAATACAAAGAGCTCTTTAAGGGGTAACAATATCTCACAAGCTAACATGTAGATACACATATGTGGAAACAATGAACCAACAAAAGACAGAGCACACTAGTGGATATAAATAGGAAAACTAATCAAGACACAACAGGTGGCACAGGTAAGGCAATCACGACAACTAGGATAACAAAGGGGGCGGGGCAAGGGAATGAGACAACACAAGCACATGGCCCAAAGACAAGGCCATGTGCTTGTACACAAAACACGGGTCTGTCATGATCCTGCCTCAAGACTAGAGGAAAGTCAGGACATGAAGGCAGAATCATGACAAATACAAAAAAAAAATAAAAACCTTAGGCTAGGATCCACCCCAACCCCAATTTATACATAAATCAAACAAATGGTCTTATAAATAACATTGATCACCACAGATCAGCCTGATTGATTCAAGTTGTGAGACTGGTAATCATAAATACAATGAGTTGAATACGGTCAATCTAGTCATCCAAAAACTATAATCAATGCAGATGGCACCAATTTTTCTCATGGTAATTTTTTCTATAAACCAAACACTAAGGTTGTAGTAAAATATCCATTACAAAATTGGTTATTCAGGTTATATATTTGTTTTAATCATTTTAGATGTCACTACTCACTTTCATTATAGCTATTATTATAAATCACACTCTAAACTTGCAGTGACTAAGATAATGATTATATTGATTTATAATTTACATGTATCCTTACCATCAGTTTTGCTTGAATTCAATTGGTATGAAGGCAAAGAAATAAAGAAATGAAGAAATTATTCATTTTAGGTCTTATTATATTTGATGAGTTCAACCCAAAGTTTTATGACAGTCAGTAACTTTTGGTGAAAACTATAGACATGAGTGGGTAGTTCCATAAATAAATCCTATCAGTCACACAACTCCCATGATGTTTTTTGCACACTCCAGATAAAGCTCTTTACAAAAATGAATATGTCATAGTGGACAGATTAAAGATTAGCATCCAGGTATTCAAATTATTGTATAATGAACTGTTACCACACAAAACTCTCTTGACATTAACTTCCCAGACTGAGTTTCCTTGTGCCCCCACTTTTTCTGCCACCATCTTATTGAACAGTTCTTGAGTTCTTAACACTGATCTATAATAGAGAAACTGGATTGCTCATGACATCATGAAAGCGAAGCCGCTGCACCGCAATATTGCTGTGACGCGATGCTGTTGTGATCTGCGAACACTGTTCACCCCTGGTGGAGTTTATGATTATTAAGTGTTAAGTCACCCCATCCTCCTCCTTACCTATACTTTGATTTGTTCCAGCAGGTGACTGAGGATGATCGCCTCAAGCACTGTTGGGCTCAGATGAGGGTTGCTGAAGGAAAGGAGCTTCAGCTGGCACCCCACCCAATGTCCCATTTCATCATGAATAATGGCCTGCTTTACTGTGTCGCCCACTGGAGGGGGAGGAAAAATCCCTGCTGGTGGTCCCGCGCAACAAGACGGAGGCGGTGATCGAGATCGCCCATGCCCATCTGATGGCAGGCAACCTGGGGGACCAAAATATGATCCAGCACCTCCGTGACCGATTCCACTGGCCGGGCCTAGAGGCCGAAGTCCGACGGTTCTGCCAGGCCTGCCCAACGTGCCAATGGACGTTGGCTCGGTCCGTCAGCCGGCGGTACACTGAGCTATGATTGAGCATGTGCATGAGATTAGGGAGCGGATTGACCAAGTTATGCCCATCATCTGGGAACACCTCGTCAAGGCGCAGCAGGCACAGCAACGGCATTACAACGGCGGTCCAATCATGGGAGTTCCAGTGAGGAGACCACCTCCTGGTGCTGGTGCCCACAGCCACCTGCAAGTTCTTGGCCACCTGGCAAGGTCCCTATACCGTCACGGAAAAGGTCGGCCCCGTTACCGGGTAGAAGGAGGGAGGATCAGCTCTACCACGTCAATCTTTTGAAGCGCTGGGTCAGGACCGGGCCCCAGCTCTCCACCTACGCCGGCTTGACTCCCGTGGTCATGGATATGGATCCCCAACTCTCCACCGCCCAAATGTCGGAGCTACAGCACCTGGTCAGTCAGTTTCCAGATGTGTTCTCCCCCCCAGCCTGGGCGGACCCACATCTTGGAACACGACGTCCGCACAACACCAGGGTCCATCGTCCGGCAGCAAGCCCTATTGTGTCCCGGAGGCTCGGGGACACGCCAACGAGGACAAGGTACAGGAGATGCTGAGGTTAGGGGTAATTGAACCATCGCATGTCATGGTTCCCGACGGCATCCACCGCTTCTGTAACGACTTCCGCAGCCTGAACGAGGTCTCTGAGTTCAACTGTTACCCCATGCCCAGCGTCGACGAGCTATTGGACTGTTTAGGGAAGGGCCCGGTATCCTCTCTGTGCCGTGGCCGACCTCCAAGACACAGGTACGGGCCTTTTTTGGGATTGGTGGGGTACTACCGCTGCTTTATCCCTAACTTCTCCTCTTTAGCTTCTCCCCTGACAGACCTGACCAGGAAGGGGAAGCCGGAGAAGGTCCCGTGGACCCCTGAGATGGGCAGCGTTCTACAAGATCAAAGCGAACCTCACAATGGAACCGTTCCTCCGAGCCCCCGACTTCAACAGCCCCTTCCTGCTGCAGACGGATGCCTCCGACACCGAGTTGGGAGCCGTCCTATCGAGGGCCACAACGGTGAGGAACACCCTGTAACAATAAAAACTCCATAATTATAGGGAAGAAGGAGACTGGAACCGGCGGACAATCAAATAAGACTTTAATAACAAAATAAAGACAAAACACAAACAAAAACCAAACACAACTAAAATCCAGGCCTGGTCCTCTCTCATCCTTCACTGTCATCACCTGTTTTAAATCCTTCCATCTCCTCTGTAGGAATCGAGACCAGTGGGTCAAGCAGGTGTTGCTTATTTCCAATCACTCCACCGGCCTCGCCCTGTTCCCAAGGCTCTCAGCCTTGCCCCACTCGTCACACACAGTGATGTTCATAAGCCAAAAGCTGACCCCTGCAGAACAACGGTACACCACGGTGGAGAGGGAAGCGTTGGCCGTCAAGTGGGCAGTCCTGGAGCTCAGGTATTACCTCCTCGGCTGCCACTTCACGCTCCTAACGGACCACGCTCCTCTGCAGTGGATGGCCCGAGCCAAGGAAACAAATGCCAGGGTGACTGGGTGGTTCCTCACACTCCAGGACTTCAACTTCACCATGCAACACCGAGTGAGGATGGCCAACGCCAATGCCGACAGGCTCTCCCGGCTGTGGTCAGCTTTCGCAGGTCTGTTAGGCTCCACTCCCCGCCCTCCCCCGATCTCCCCACTTCAGCTCTCATCAGCATCGCCCTGGAAACGGAGCAGGCACACCTGCACCTGCTCATCACGAGCTGAGCGGCTACACCTGCGCCCCATCAGCCGCTGCTCATATAAACACTGCAAGCGGGCACAGAGGTGAGAGATGTCTCCGCAAGACTTGGCTAATCATGTCTTTCATTGAGCCCGCAGAGAGCAGCGTGTAACCGCCAGCCCCAACACCCACACTGCACCAGCGCACCCAGAGCAAAGATGCCGAGCACCAAACCGCCTCACAACTACGCCTTCCATCTGTATACATTTCTGAAAAAACAACAACAACAACAACAAAAACAACAACATCAACCCTACATATATGTATGAATCACTGTGGTTTCCAGTTGAAATAAACAGTAGAGGCAGTACAACTCTGACAACTTTTATTCCTTTTCACACAAAGTATGATTTACAGGGACAGAGTTTTGATTAGTAAAGGCAAATTTTCACACAATTGCTTGCAGAATATTATGTCATGATTTCACTCGAAGAGCTCTGGTATGAACAAAACGGCTCAAATCCGCATGAGGAACTTGAAATAGTACGGCTGCATCAACAAATGCATTTTTATATAACTTTTGCATTTGTTAAGACTGTTTGGGTTGGTTTAAGGTTGGGTGTGGTGTAGGGGATATTTCAAACACGATAGAGCATTAACCTTTAGCAACACTCCACAGATTTTTGAATTCTGAAAAGCCGCAATACGGTATCAGGCAGCTTATACTGTATGTCTCTGGACATTTAACTTTGAAACTGCTGTGAAACATGCAGTAAGATACGTAATAACAGTGTGCAGAAATGTATTTAGAGGTATTTATTTCCAATAAGCCTGGGTTGACAATCTTTGTCATGTAATTTGGAATCAATAATGGATTACAATTTACCAAGTAATCTACCCAGCTCTGGTTGCAAAGTGGATCAGACTTTGTGCCGCTAGCCAAAAGTCTGGCTCTGAGAAAATATGTATAATCCACAGTCCCACTGATAGAACACTATTTTCCCTTAAGCAGTTACTGTAACTGCTTTAGCTGAACTGCAACGTCAATCAATGTTCTGTACTAATTTAGATAAAAATGCTAATGTACTAATGAAAAGTCTACTGTGTTTTCAAAGCTTATTTAATTAAAAAAAGGTCAGATGGTCGTCTGACACGTCTGATGCTAGAATGAAGAGGTGTATGGAAGACAATTCATTTTAGATCCTCGCTGATATTAATTTCTGTGAGAACCACTATGCCGAATGAGTTTGCCAAAGCACACCATGCACACAGTGTGTGTGTTCACCTCATTACATTTGCTGCCAAAAGCCACATGTGTGGATGTTGCTATGACAGCCACATTAGGAGAGAGGGAGAGAGCGTGAGGAAGAGGCACAGCAACTGATTTGCTATATGTCGTCATGCATATTTCATAATTCTTTCATATTTCAAGTCCCTTTGAGAAGTCGTAAAACACAGAAAGGTTTAGAGACACATATGCAATGCTGTGGGATATTTGTTCAGAAGATGTAAATGGCAGAAAACACAAACAACCAATATATGCTGTGTATGATTTTCATGCTAAACCTGGTTATTTCAGATTTTTTTCCAAAAGTCTCATGGTCACGGCTAATCTAAAAGCTTAAATTGAAAAGCAGCATTTCTCGCCTCCAGTAAACAGAACAATAGTGATATTGCTTTAAACAAGAAGTTTTGGCATTTTAGACATTTTAGATACATTTTGGCAGTTAAGACTGGAATACACTACACCACCTTTAAAATCCTAACAGATTTTTAATCACTAGGCATCATACAGTTGCAGACTTTGTAAATGGTTACAGAGAAAAACTGGGCATAACACATTAACCGTCTGAGGATCATGAACTATAGACATTTAAGTCAATCCAAATACAACAAACTCGCACAGAAACATGCACCTTGTAGCTAGTAGATTCATGAAAATGAAAACAATATGCATTCTATAATCAGCTCAAAATATCTAAGTAGCTACAGAGAAAAACTGGGTATCATAAACTAAATGAAAGAAGATCACACACTAATAGACTGTCATGCTTTTCTGAACACTACAAACTCAGAAACATGCATGTAGAAACATTTGCCTCACTGGTAGTAGATGCAAGACTAATGGAAACAATATTTGTTCTATAATCAGTATAAAATATCAAAAAACTCTCATATCCTCCTAGATGGAATCAAAGTCTGAGTCTGTGCCTATATCATACTGTGCATCACGATGTTGTGCTTCCAGGTGACACACAGTAGTTGTGTTTCATTCTTTATTTGTAGGGTATCAGAGTGAATCAGACAATTTAAGACATGAGGAGCTGAATTTCACAATGAGGCCCAAGACAACGTGTATGATTGTAAATCAGACCTTAGCGCCAGCCACCCTGAAGTAATTCTACCCAACCAACTCTTGCTTGACTTTGAAAGAGCGGGAGAATTCAGACCATGTGACTAATAAGATAATAGGTTAATTTATGTATTGGGATGTTTTTTAGCGATTGTTGAGCATGCTCTAGCTTGCATGCCAGCTGCTTCTTTGAACATCATGGGGAAAAAAATCCATCTAGTCTTATCACACTCTTCTTCTCGTATTTTTACTTAGGTACGTTTCGCATACTGAGTTAAGTTTTGCCGCAAAGCTGAGGCTCAGAGTATGACTGTGCTCACCTCAAGCGTTCAACCAACCTGCACGCTCCACACCATTTGTCAGCCACTGCCCAAAATGTCACTTCGAAGGACTACTGAACTTCCAGCCAATCAACAACCTTAGGAAACTCCTTGCTGCAACTGCGACAACAAAAGGGAACCTCATAAACAGGCAACACAAGTACCTCTTGATACTAGCTGAACTAGTGCATTTGATATAAAGTTTAACAGTCTAATTGAGAAACTCAATGCTAGAGTTAATCAATCAATCAATCAATCAATAATTTTATTTCAGCTCTCACAGACAACTGTTCACAAAATAAATAAATAAACATAATTATGGTGTAGGCCAAAGCCATGCTTATTATGCCTACCCTTTATGTAAGGGATAATGTACATCCAGCCGGTTGTTTAGGGAAAACGGTGCAGGCAAACCACGTATTACACAACAATTCACCACAAAATAATTAAGGCAATAAAATAATTAAGACAAAAATGTTTTAAAAGCTTGCAGTTTGTTAATTCTTTTTTTAATCCATTACAGTGTACAAAACAATCGCTGCAAAATGGCAGCAGCTGCGTTTGTATGAAACGAGTCCACGACACCAGGATGACATAAACAATTGTACACCATACTGAATTAAGTTTTAATACTTCATTAGCAAAACAAATGCAAAGCTTCCACCAAGAAAAAAAATGGTTCAAGCAAGAGTACAGCGCCAACTGCTGTTACCTGGATAAGCCTGTGTTATTAGCTTTTACAGGTTGTTATCCAGGGATAAAATACCTCGAATGTCGTGACTGACCAATCAGAATCAAGTATCCCACAGAGCCGTGTAATAAGTAAGGTATAATGTACATCCAGCTGGTTGTTATCTCAGAATAAACCCTGACAGGGTGATCAGGACCCAAACAAAAAGCGACTGGATGTACATTTTCCCGCTTATTACACAGCTAAAAAGATTTGTTTTGACCATATATGTTGAAATTAATGCAGAAGTCTCCCATTGTAATATAGGGTTGGGCACTGGTAGCTTTGTAACCGGTATAAACCAAATTGAATCAGAATGCAGATTTCGGTGCCTCATTTTGGTGCCTCTTAAATGCCTGAGAAATCAATTTAAATATTTTGTCCTGGTTCTCCGAAATGTACGCAAGAAACACAGGCGTTGGTAGGCTTATTTAGCAGGGCAAAAGCATTTACCGATGCAGTACACTGTTGTCACGACCGGGATACAGGAAAACACAGAGAGAGATCCACGTGCAGGTATGTCTTTTATTAGGGGTAATCCAAATCGTAAACAGTCCAGGCAGGGGTCAAAACCAAAGTATCAATCCAAACATAAAAAAAACTTAACACATGGCAAGAACAACACTTTGAATTGGACGTAATAAACATAAGGACTCTGTGACACATACTAAGACAGACAAACGCTAATGGGGAATGGGCTGAGTGCAATGATTAATGATTAGTGACAGCTAAGTGCAATGAGAGGACAGAGATCGTGGGGAATGTGTTTGAGGAAGTGACTGACACTGTGGAGAAGGAGGACATCTAGTGACTCAAACAGAACCGTACAAATGATTACTCTTACATTTATGAGCAAAAATTATGGAATATCCAATGAAAATATTATCATGCTGGCACCTCCATGTCCTGCAAAGCGTCTCCACACAAACTAATGGATATAGTGCACATTTATAGGTTTAACGTTTAAACATTGTTATATGTTTGAACTGTTTTATATATATAGATTAGTCATGATGATTTGAGAAGGCTAAAAAAAAAGCTAAAGCTTATATTTACATTTTTTAAGATTAATTTAATAAAAAAAGTTTCTAATTTTTTATTATTCAACAATTACATATAAGGGGTGTGGTGTGCATGCTCTGGTCGGGATTGGGCCATTAATTCAGATAAGCTGTTGGACACGGGTCGGGCTAGGGCCTGAGCGTCTCGGGCCGGGGCCGGGCTAGGGTTTAAATTTTATGTGTGTGCAGAGGTCTACCAGACACAAAGTTTCAGGACCTCAGACCAGCTCTTTGTCTATCACTGGATAGTGGAAACCATCACCCTGGCTTATCAGGCACAGGGTGTGTCTTGCCCGTTCAGTTTGTGAGCTCACTCAGCTAGAAGTGTTGCATCCTCCTGGGTGCTGGCTTGTGGTACCTCGCTGGCAAATATTTGTAGAGATACGGGCTGGACAACCCCCAACATTTTCACTAGATTCTATAGCCTTCATGTGGAGCTGGTATCCTCCTGTGTTTCTCACCTCAAATGGGTGAGAGGCCCTGGCTTCAGGTCGGCTTGCTAAAAAATGCTCCAGAGAGTTCATACAGTAGACACTGTCGAGCTCCACCATCCCCTCGGCAGCCAGACGTGACGTAACGTCTGTCACCAGGCCCTCAACTCTATTGCCGCCTTTCCACCAAAATTACACGGAACATTTGTACCAGGAACCTTTCCCCCCCGGACCTATTTCTGCATTTCCACTGCGGTGTAAAGTACCGAGAAGATAAGGCAAATAGACTGGTGACGTAGGTCTGCACGCGTTTCTCAATACGAAGTACGCTGATTTTGGACGTTCATCCTCGGTAGTTCAGACTTTGTGCATTCGACTCGGGA